>NC_054828.1:87173257-87475028 GCF_018345385.1 Vulpes lagopus | reverse complement strand
ATCACTAGGAGACTAGCAAGCTGTCAGCTGTAAGCAATCATTTTAGGCCTGGGATAAATCTACAGAAAACACAAAACAAACTTTAAGTGTATTATTTATAAATTGAAAGTCATATGCCCACGATTGTCTTTCTCTTATCCATTTCCACAGATCTGTTATCATTGGCTCCTGTAATATATATTGATTTTTAAATACCTCAGCCCACTAAGCTTCCTGTGGAAACTTAATTCTCCTGTCTGCTTTTTGCTCATTCATTATCCTTGTTTTTTGTCTTATTGAACTATTTTTCATTTTTAAATATGGATATCTTATTTGGATTTAAGCATTTACAGTGATCAGTCATGGAAATATACAAACGAAAGTAAAATTTTCTGTAACACAGCATTTTTGCCCTATGTGAATTCTGTCTTAATGATAAATTTGTATTTTGTCTTCTAGTTATGGTTTCTTTGAATTAGTGAGGTTATAAACATAATCATCAAGGACACTCTTCTTTTTAGTTCCCAAAACAAGCTTTCTGATTCTCCTAAATTATGTTAGTAAAATATCTCTTTGTCTTCATTTGATATTTCTTTTTTTACCTTCAATCATGGGATTCCTAACTCCTTTTCAAAAATTACTGAGTGGGGCCTGAAACTTTGTTACATTAGTAAATTAAAATGGAAAGCTATTCTATCGTATGCCCTGAAGAAAATCAATGGGGCTAAGCTTTACATCAAGCACATTTTTCACTTTTGTTTTAAATTCCTGTATCAGCATCCTTGATAGTGTAAGGAAATAATTAAAATGGAAAGTTAATAGACTCTTTTACAAGACTATTTACACTCAAACACACACACACACACACACACACACCCATATTATAGAGAAGTAAATGCAATGCTTACAAAAATGTTAGAATAGAACCTGTTGTGTACATTCTGAACACAGTCATCTTTATAAAACATGGTAGCATATGGCTTCTTCCTTCAGTTCAGTAAAAATTTAAAGCAGAAGACAGGAGGAAACTTTGTAACTTAGCAGATAAGTAATATGGCCATAAATTATCACTTATGCAAGTATGACCATCTCTTATAAAAAAGGAGATGTTGCCTTATTTCATTTTGCATTTTCCCCCTGATTGTAAAGACTGTTGCTTTTCTTTTATTGATTTCTCTTGTGGTCAAAGGTTAAAGATGTCTCCAAACATAGCCCACCTCCCGTCTATAAATAAAATAGCTTTTTCTTTTTTTAAGGTTGCTTATGTATTACTTCAGTTCCTTGAGGAAAAATGGAAATAAAAACATAAGACCCTGGGAGCCTGGGTGGCTCAGCAGTTTAGCGCTGCCTTCAGCCCAGAGTGTGATCCTGGAGACCCGGGATCGAGTCCCACGTCAGGCTCCCTGCATGGAGTCTGCTTCTCCCTCTGCCTCTCTCTCTCTCTTTCTCTCTCTCTCTCTCTCCCCATCTCTCTCTCTGTGTGTTTCTCATGAACAAATAAATAAAATCTTAAAAAAAAAAAATAAGACCCAAGAAACAATTACATTTTCTAAAAATACTAGCGTACTGGAGGGAAAAAACCATACGGTTGGTTTTCATAGATGCTTCCACTGTCATGAAAAACATCCACTGCTTTTAGTTTACTATTTGACAAGGTGAGACAAAGAGTAGGGAAAAAAATGAAGTCTTTATCCAGGTGCTCATATTGCAGATTTCACAATCAATTTAGTCTTTATGTAAATAGTTAATGCTAACAGATGACAGCCTTATACAAAAACTGGTTTTATAGATGTCTAGGGACCTTTAAAAGTTTGGTATATTATCTATCCCAGAGAAAAAGTATGGAGAGTAGTTTCAAGCCATGACATTACATGTATTAATTTTAGGAGCAGACTCACACACATGGCTAGCGATCCACTGGGGGAATTCATTTATTTTGGCTTCAGCAGCTTAGTCCTGGGCATTAAGATGATGATTCATCCCGAACCTAAAAGCTTTCTTTTGAAAGTCAAACTTCTGTAGTTCAAAGAAAAGCACTTAATTCATCTGACAGTGAACACTTCTTTGATGAGCATATGGTTCAAATGGAAACAATTCTGTGACTCGTATTTGTCCTTTTTCTTGACATACTCTCATTTCCTTATTATTGTTTTCCTTACTTTCATAACAGTGATTTTTTTTGTTTCTGTTAGTATATGTCTCTAGTGCAGGGTTTCTCAGATCCCCCAATACTAATATTTTGAATCAGATACTTTGTTGTTGTAGGGTACTGTCCTGTGCACTGAAGGATGGTTAGCAGCATCTCTATCCTCTGTCCAGTAGATGACAATAGCACACACGCCATTTTGATCTTGATATTCAAAAATACCTACGGGCATTACCAAATGTTCCCATGGGGAAGAAAAATCACCCAGGATGGAGAACCATTGTTCTATTTAATGTTTTTGATTTTAGTCTTATATTTAATGTCAGATATTTAATATCAATGTTAATTTTTAATATTTGTTCTGATATTTAATATCATCTCATTTTTCATAGTCTGGTTGACCTAAATATGCACAGGGTAATTACCCATTTGTTTGAGTCATTTGAGAATATAAGACATTGTGTGACATGATTATTTAGAGAATGGGTAAGTGGGTTATCAAAATAATTGTAGTGAAATAACAATAGATAACATTTAATAAAGGGTCACTCTAGCAAACATGATTTTAAGCAGTTAACATGTATTAACTTTTCAAATATTCACTTAAGCTTTAGAAATAAATATAATTACTTTTTCCATTTTATAGAAGTGGAAAGTGAAATTTGGATGGGTTAAATAATGCCAAGATCATACAACTAGCAAAAAAAGGAGGAAAGAGATGCATTTTGCAATATTCAGGATATCAGCATAGATCCGAGACTTATTTTGTTTCTAAAAGTGCCAAGCAATTAGTGATAATCATTTGTTGTATGTGTGACAGGTTCTTAGTAGGTTCACGTTCTTGGCCTTAATAATGGCGCCTTCTATTTTTTGCCCTATTCCTTATAGTAATATTCTGACACTTATTTCTTTAAACTTAGTTTCCCTCTGTAGATTTGAGTTTTCAGTGGAGTTGGTAAACCCATCTGCTATCTATAGGATTATAAAATTGATGGGATTGGGTTAAGTTAAAACAAAACAAAACAAAACAAACAAACAAAAAACCACAAGCATAAATAACATCTAGCATTAGGCCACAGTGGAGAAAACTGGCAATGGTGAAGCCAGTGACCTACTGAAACATGTATCCAGCCAAAGGGGCTACAGCTTCTGAGCTCCACCTAATGGAGGCCATACAAGAAAGCAAGGTCATGGATCCCAGAGCTGCTGATTACTCAAGAAAAGCAGAAATCTCCAATTTTCAAATAAAATGTTCTGATTTTATTGCTTGTAATGAATTTAAATAAAAAGAAAAGGGAAAGTGTTTGGTCCAAACACAAATGTGAACAAGTACAGTCCTATGGGCATGGTTTTTGAACTTCGTTCCAAATAAATGTCGTTAAGTTAGAACATACCATGGGCCCATTCTTTATTACTGGAGGGGAAAAAAAGAATATTGCTTCAGTATCTATTTGATTACTAAACTTTCAGTCATTTCACAGCTGTTTTGATCATTTCAGGAAGAAACACAAGTCTACCAAACACTTCTAAAAAACTGTTATCTCACTAAATTTTTATGAATAATTTTTCTAACTTGGAGCATATTATGCCTGTTTTACAGAAAAGGAAACCAAAGAGTTAAGATATGCACAACTAATCTAACTTTATTACATTACCTGTCAGAGAGTCATTGGGTAAGAGATCCTGGAACTATTTGTCAAACAATACCTGCATTTCTTCTTTCTTTGCACCTTTTGAAGGCAAGCAAAGAGTATTATATGCACATCAAAATGCAGGAAGAGATACTCTTTAAAAAGACTTCAAAAGTAAAGGTACAAAGAAGAAGGGATTTTTTTTCCCTTTCACATCAGTGGAAATTATTTAGACTAGTCTTTTGAAGCACAGTTTTAATCATATACATACAGAAATTCTCCAGTTGAATTTCCAGTTTTCAGGGGTTATATTAAGAAGCTTAAACACATGGGCAGTCCGGTGGCTCAGCAGTTTAACCCCGCCTTCAGCCCAAGGCATGATCCTGGAGACTCGGGATCGAGTCCCATGTCAGGTTCCCTGCATGGAGCCTGCTTCTCCCTCTGCCTGTGTTTCTGCCTCTCTCTCTGTGTGTCTCTCATTAATAAATAAGTATAATCTTTAAAAAAAGAAAAAAAAGCTTAAACACAATATAATTTTATTACCTATTTCTAAAAAATTGAACTATGATGCTTATCCCTGTACTTAAAAAAAAATAAATAAAGTAATTTATGCCCAAATAGGGCTACAACACCCAAATACATGTATGGTTCCACTTATTTTGACTCCCTTGACAATAAAAATAAATTTTCATGCTAATGTTTTAGCAGGCCCATCTGAATATACTCCTATACAGTATATGCTCATAAAAGAAAATTACACACACACACCACATAAACATATATATGGGGCAGCCAGGGTGGCTCAGCGGTTTAGCGCGGCCTTCAGCCCAGGGCCTGATCCTGAAGCCCGGTGATCCAGTCCCACGTCGGGCTCCCTGCATGGAGCCTGTTTCTCCCTCTGCCTGTGTTTCTGCCTCTCTCTCTCTCTCACTCTCTTTCTCTGTGTGTGTGTGTGTGTGTGCCTCTCAGGAATAAATAAATAAAATATTTTTTAAAATAAACATATATACCAATTTATCTATTTTATATTATAATTGTTTTGTGCATAAACAGGAGTATATATTGCTTTAGTTTTCCTGTTAATTCAGTGCCTCCCAAAGCCTGTGCCTGATTTCACTTTCAATTATTTTTTTAAAGCTTTTCTTTATTTATTCATGAGAGACATGGGGAGAGAGAGAGAGAGAGAGAGAGAGAGGGATACAGCATGAGACAATAGAAAAATGTGTTTTATATCAAAATATCTTTGTATCTACATGAAAAATAATGACCTATTTTAAAAAATACACAAATGGAAAAATAAAATAAGATAAAAACAGAGAAGCAAATCATGGGAGACTCTTAACTATAGGGAGCAAACTGAGTGTTGCTGAAAGGGTGGGAGTGTGGGGATCGGATAACCGGGTAATGGGCATTAAGGAGGGCACATGATATGATGAGCACTGGGTGTTATATGCAACTGATGAATCACTAAATTCTACCCTGAAACTGATAATACACTATATGTTAACTAATTTAAATTTAAATAAAACTAAATATGTAAATAAAATGTCAGTTGTTTTAGGAAACTTTTTTTGATTATTCAAAAAAAAGTACACAAATATACTACTTTGAAATAAAGATAACTTACTTCATTGCTTCTACTGAGGGAAAAGCACAGTTAAAAACAGTTAACTTGTTTCTGTTATGATAATTTTTTTCAGGTTTCTGGGGATATACAGAATTAACTTGATTCTGATTGAGTATTCAGTGCCTCCCAACTAGGGCTATTTCCACCCCTCACGGGACATTTGGAAATGTCTGAAAACATTTTTGATTGTCATGAATGGGGATGGAGTTGCTAATAGCATCTAGTAGGTAGGAATGTTGATGAAGACATCCTGTAACTCACAGGACATCCTGTAAGTCCACCCTAACAAGGAATCAGCAAGTCCAAAATATCAACAGTGCTGAGGCTGAGAAAGCCAAGTAGTTTATCATCTAAGTATGACTGATTTATTGGTTTTTTTAAAAGTTTATATTACTGGCTTTTTGATTTGAAATGTGTCATCCAAACTTCATATGTTGAAATCCTAATCTCTAGTACCTCTGAATGTGATCTTATTTGGAAATAGGGCCATTGTAGATATAATTAGTTAAGGTAAAGTGACTGGAGTTGAGTGAGCCCCTAATCCAATATTACTGGTGTCCTTAAAAAAGGAGAGGTTTAGACCCAGACGCACAACACAGGCGAACACCATGTGAAGATGAAGTCAGAGATCAGTGTGATGCTTCTACAACCCGAGGAAGGCCAAGGATACCAGCAAACCACCAGAAGCTAGTGGAAAATCATGGAAGAGATTCTACCTCACAGCCCACAGGGGGAACCAACCCCAAGACACCTTGATCTCCAATTCTAGCCTCTAGAACTCTGGGACGATAAATATCTGTTCTTGATACTACAAGCCACTCAGCTTGTAGTATTTTCTTATGGCAACCCCAACAAACTATGCATTGTGCTTTAACTTCTCCTATTTTAACTTCTCCTAACTTTTACTCTTCAGTTTACTTAGACTCTGCTCAGGAACAGCTGTAAAACAAACAAACAAATAAATAAATAATAGTAACCAAAAAAAATCTGTGCCTGCAATGACTAAGGCTTAGCCTATTTTGCAATGCACTCACCTAACTGAAATCAATGTTATATATGAAACCAGAGACAGCAAATATTTTGCTAAAGGTGAGCCAAGGTGCAGTAGGGATGCCAAGAACAAGGCTTTCTTCTGTAAAGTTTTCTCATAGGCTGAGATGTAATATATTTCTGAATCACTAAATACATTTTAACTCCCGAATTGTGACAATATATATCTTGTTTCTTGGATGGTCATTCTGAGATGGGAGCAAGACATCTTTCTGCAGAGGAAGTTGGCAATCAAAATAAAAAAACTCAAAGATGGATCTCAAGTCCCTCTTTCTATAAATCTCTCTCAACCTTATGGATGTATTTCTAAATATCACACTTCTGTTTCCCTTTCATTCATCCAGCTGGAGTCACCTCATTTGGCTTGAGGATAACATAATGCCAATGCAAATACTTCAAACTCTGTTCAAAGTCATCTTGTTTTTCTCTAGGTGACAAAAACTCTGTGTGAGTGTGTGTGTGTGTGTGCATGTGTATATCTAACTGAGGAGCTGATCTCCTTCTTTATTCCCTATGATTCATTTTTTTTTTAAATTTTACTCCAACCATTTTTCACAGTATGAATGAGGCAAGTGCTTCCTGGGAATAAAATGGATAATGTTGTGTTGCAACCTCAAGGGCACATGTGTCAGACACATCATGTCTCCCCACTGAGTGGTATCTATCCTAGTCATTCTGCCAAAGGCTTCTCTAGGGACTTCATCATTGACAGTGCCTGCCAGGGCTCTGCGGCAATTGAAAATCAGATTATTTCTGAGTATACTATTGGGTGGAATGATAGAATATATAGGTTAGCTTCCATTTATCAAAGGCTTATGTTTTCCTAGAAAAAAAAATCTATCCATCGCACATCTAAGACTTTGGTTGGCCTTTTAGGTTAACAATTGACCCTAGGAATAAAATTCATAGACTAGTATAAAGGAAGTTAATGTGATGTGTTGGAAAGTGCATCGTTTTGAATCAGATATTCTTTTTTTTCTAGTCTGGTAGGGCTGGCTCTATACAATATAAAGCGCATAGGACCACTATGAAAAGTTTTTCCCAAATAGTTCAATTACCGTCAGATCAAAACTCTAGACTTAGCTGGATTTACAGCTAATCTGAGAGAACAGAGGAACAACTCAAATGACACTAAAAGGAAACAAATCCAGAATGTGGGGCATTTAAGGGAACAGCTAATTGTGTTTCTCAGACAAGTTAACAGCATGAAACAATAAGGGAAAGGTCATTCTGTATTAAATAAACTTAAGAGACATAGCAACCATATGGACTGTATAGAATGGATCTTGACTCAAACCAACTGGAAAGTAATTCTGAAGCTACCAGGGAAATTTGATTATGGACTGGACATTTGATGATATGAAATAATAACAAAAAATAACTGCCAATTTTGTTTGAGGTATAAAAGTGGACATATGTGAAATATGTCCATATTTTTTTAAAAAGACAAGGGCAGATGCAATTTGCTCAGAAAATGATATGATGCCTGGAATTAGCTTTATAATACTTTAGCAAACAGAAGAAATAAAAATAAAAACAAATGATAGATGGAAATGAAAATGAAAATCTGGATACTTCTTAAAACTGAGTGATGAGCACATTAGAGTTCATTTGTGAGAGGTTCTCTACTTTTTTGTTTGAAAAATTTCAAACATACACAAAAAGTAAGGATACCAACTTAAAAAATACCAATTTTAGATTCTTGCATTTCTGGGTTAAAATTTTACCCTATCCTTCAAATTTACTAGCTTTATACAGTATTAACTTATTAATTCTTCTAACCTTGTTCTCATGTTCTGTTTTATTTTTTTATTATTTTTTAAAGATTTTATTTATTTATTCACTCATGAGACACACAGAGAGAAGCAGAGACAGAGACAGAGGCAGAAGCAGATTCCATGCAGGAAGCCTGATGTGGGATTTGATCCCAGGACCCCGGGATCATGCCCTGAGCCGAAGGCAGATGCTCAAGATGCTCACGCTGAGCTACCCAGGCGTCCCTCATGTTCTGTATCAAGGCAGTCTATGTATAGCATATTCAGAATGTTGGCACATAACATTAAATGATTGCTAACTGATTATTATAGTCAGACATTTTCACTACTAAAATATTCTTGTAGGTATATATATCAGCTATGCTAGATTTTCTCGTGTGCATGCGTGCGTGTGTGTGTGTGTGTGTGTGTATGTGTGAGAGAGAGAGAGAGAGAGAGAGAGATGCTAAAATAGTATTAATAATGGAAAGGACATTGAATAATACAGTTTTCACTCCCAAATCTCTCTCTCTCTTTCTCTCTCTGTCTCTATATATATCTATCTCTCATCTCCCTTCCTATCTCTCTCTCTCTCACACACACCCTTAATTAATACCTGAATTTGTTTAGAAAATATATTATTATAAAAAACATTTTAATGTCAACTTTATGATCTGTATGAATTTTCTCTTTTAAAATATTTCTCTTCTTGGGATGCCTGGCTGGGTCAGCAGTTGAGCATCTGTCTATATTTCCCTTCAGCAGAATGAAGGCTAACATTTTTTAGCTTTCTCATACAGAGTAATATTTGGACTTTTTGATGTAATTGGCAGAGTTTCAAATAAACATTCTAAGCACCATATTTTACAGATAATCTTTGAACCATTTTATTTAAGTAATATACATATAATTCCATTAAAATAATATTACCTTTACAAATTCCATGCACTTTATATTCAAATGGGTTCAAGGTACTCAAAGCATAAAGGACAATATGTCTCTTAAGTAGGTATTCCCATATTGTGAGGACTGAGCATGGATATTCTAATTCCTACAGTAGTCATTAAAATACCTAAAGGAACGTCCCTAGAAGGTTTAATGCATCTATGATTTCTGTCTTCTTTTTTTATGTTTATTTTATTTTTTGTTATTTATTTATTTAATAATAAATTTATTTTTTATTGGTGTTTAATTTGCCAACATACAGAATAACACCCAGTGCTCATCCCGTCAAGTGCCCCCCTCAGGGCCCGTCACCCATTCATCCCTACCCCACACCCCCTCCCCTTCCACCACCCCTAGTTCGTTTCCCAGAGTTAGGAGTCTTTATGTTCTGTCTCCCTTTCTAGTATTTCCTACCCATTTCTTCTCCCTTCCCTTCTATTCCCTTTCACTATTATTATTTTTTTAATTATCTGGGAAGAAGATATGGAAGAAAGCAAACAGGAATGAAGGAGGGAATGAGGAAATCCTCCCATCTGAAGCATTGTGCACCTGGAATCAGTTTGCATGCATCTTCTTGGTTGGGATGCTCACTAATCTTCTGCCCAGGATGTGGGCTGAAAGTTGTTTTTGCCTGTTGTAGGATGCCAAATTGACCGTTTTGCTGTTTTAATTGCAAATAAATTATAATACATTTCTTTTTTACCTGACATACAGAGCTTAACATCCATTAGTTATTATTCCAGTGGCAATCCTTCATCACTTTAACATGAAGAATGTTTGCAAGAGAAATTCTGCCAGATTATAGGATCATTAGACTGGTCCTGATTCATCATCCTTCATAAAGTTTGGCTGTAATCTGCACATTTATATGATAATATTCCAGTTATGATTAAATTTTCCCATATCATCCCTTTTGAAAAAGACAGCACTTGCTTATTAACTCTTTCTCTCTCTTCTCTCCCACAATGTCACTGTTGATTATGGTTCAGATTTGATTTCAGTAGACTACATAAATTGGACATAGCAGCATTAATTTAGGCATCTGAAATACCCTTGTGCACGCATTACAGGAAGACTCTCCAGGGAATTAGAAGTTTCTCAGAATTGCTTCTGGTTACAGTGTCATATGTTGTGTTAGAACTAGAAGATAATATGTGCTGGGGAGCCATAGTTTCTCAATTGTCATTTTCCATCCTCTTATAGAAAACTCTTCTGACAGATACTGAGAAAATTGAAACATGCAGAAGGTCAGTTGTCAGTAGGAACATTAACCCTACATCTGAATGCCTATACTAGAGGCAGCCTTTCACATACAACCAAAGTAGACAAAGTGGCCTCTTTTCCTCCCAGAAGCACACCCACTTTCACACCAATATCAGTGAGAAGTGAATATAAGAAGTAAGGCCACAAAAAATGGGAAAGCAAGGCTTACTTCCTAATTCAGGGCAGAGCAGGCCTAGCAAAATCATACAAAGGCTTTCCTAGGCCTGAGTAGCTCCACAAAGAACCAGAGTACCATGTTAGAAGAGAGACAGAGCCCAAAGAAGACCTCCTGACTCACAACACTGAATTGAGCTTTGGTCCTGTTGCTTGGCACAGAGAAAGCTCTATGTTTTACGCCTATGGTCCATTCAAGGCTTTGCTCAAGGAGAGTGGGAGGGGCCAGAGCACTAGCAGAAGTCTCACGCTGCTCTGGCTACCAGTGCTTTATAGTTCCGTCATGGAAGATGCTCTTGATGAATGTAAGCTTATAAAGACACCATTAGTAACATTAAATTATACGATGTGCAAATAAATCATTTAAATGTGATCCTAAGGATTATGTAAAATTAGATTTTATTTTTAAAAATATTTCCTGTATAATAAAAGACCATATCTTTTATTCTAGACTATCTCACACATAAATTGCAGTCTTGCTATAATTCTGATTTGGTTGAGTACCCATAATAATAGATTTTACAGAACTACTATGTTTCATACATCAAATTAAATTTCATTATAAGAAAAGATAATCTTGTTCATAACATTTTTTAAAATTTTAACTTTTCATTTGATATAATTTGAGATTTATAGAAAACTACACTGAACAAAGAGTACCCATACATCCTTCACCCTTATTTTCCGAATATTAACCATTCGCCTAGTTGCTTTATCATTTTCCCTCGTTCTGAGAGTAAATAGCAGATATAATGATTATTTGCCTCCAAATACTTCAGTGCATTTCCAATAAAACAAGGACATTCTCATATATACATGGTATAACTGTTAAAATCAGGAAATTAAGAGTAATACTATTATCAAAACCACAGACTTTATTCAGGATTTACCAATTATTCTAATAATGTCCTTATAGATGAAAAAAATCCTGGGTGACATATCCCATTCAGTTGATATATCTCTTTGGTCTCTTTATTAATTTGGAACACTGCCTCATTCTCATTACAGAGACAAAGAAAATGAACTCACAGTTTATCTTCTCTAGAACTACAAAAGTAGGAAATGACTGGGTTGGTATCCAAATACCTATTTCTTTGGTTTCTTAACCTCATTCTCAGTCCAATATATCATGCATCTCTCCTGCCTTGAAGAGTGCATATGATTTTGTATTTGAGTGTTTAACCTCTGCAGTTGCCGTGTGCCAAGATTCCAGAGTGTTTTGATCTGCTGAGAGACCCATTTAATAGTGCTCCTATTAGGGCTACCAAATCATAAACTTGATGACTTTTCTTTTTTTTTTTTTAACTTCTTACTGAATTTACTGAGGCTTACTGAAATTTATCAATTTGACAATCTCTTTCAGCTTCAAATGATACAACCTTATTCAAGCTTCATTTAGAGTTTCAGTAGATTAAACAAGACTTGTTTATTTTTAGCTATTACATGTGTAGTATTTGTCAAAATCTGCAAGCGTTTAATAAATCAAATAGTAGTTTGGTTACATAATGATTATATAAAACATATAGAACATAAGGAAGGTTCAAGATAGGTATCTTAAGAAAAGAGAAATTATATTTTAATTAGTATTATACCAAATGAAAAAAGAAAGAATGGAAAAATCTTTGTAGTTTTATAAGTTTTCCTGGATTCAGACCACTATGACATCTGTAATGACATCAGTCAGACGACTCTATTTTTATGTTTTCTGCTGCACTGTGTATCAGTCCAGTAATACAAACTTAAAAATCAAGTTAACTTGTTTTGGCCAACAAGACACAACAAAAATTCATTTATTCTTGCTTATATAAAAAGTTTGTTGTAATTTCAAGTAATTAACAACCAAGAAAGTAATTATTAAAAAAATAATTCATTAATATTGTCTAATGAGAAAATTACCAGGTTGGATTTTTTTTTTTTTTTATTCTGCAAAATGATTCTATTAAAAGAATTTAAAGATAGTCTTTCCTTTTGTGAGCTCAATGTTGTCCTGATGGATTTTGGAATGGTTTTGACTTTATAGAAAGACTAAGGCAAATAAATATAAAACAATCAGATGATATTTCTTGGAAATGAATAACATGAAAAAGAATATTCTAATGAGGGATCCCTGGGTGGCGCAGTGGTTTAGCGCCTTGCCTTTGGCCCAGGGCACGATCCTGGAGACCCGGGATCGAATCCCACGTCGGGCTCCCGGTGCATGGAGCCTGCTTCTCCCTCTGCCTTTGTCTCTGCCTCTCTCTCTCTCTCTCTCTCTCTCTCTCTCTCTGTGACTATCATAAATAAATAAAAAAATTAAAAAAAAAGAATATTCTAATGCTAGAATACAGTCTGTGTATGTAAGTAAACCCAGGATGGCATTAAATTAATAGTATTTGATACAGTATACAAAGCAGATTTATTTTTATTATTTTAAAATAGTATGATTTCCTTAAAAAATAAAGGATAGATCTGTGGGGGGTGGGTGGGATATGTTTTGCTTTATAGAAATCCAAATATAATTTAACCTCTAAATTGCCCTGACTGCTAGTCCTAAATGCATCCTCTGAAAGTGAATAGAAATATCCAAGATGACAGAATGTGAGGAGAAATGCACATTATTTTTACTGAAGAAACTGACACTAATGGTGAAACCACAGAACTCAAATAAAACAAATACATCTGGACTTCAGTTCATGTTATCTTGTGGCTTTGCTTCATTAAAAAGTAATAATTATTATGATTTGTAAAAATTGATTGAAAAATATTTTTGACTCATTTCACCATAGTCCCCAGTTTGGCATTAGAACCTCTATCACAAAGAATACTGAGCTGCTATCTGTCTTTACCCTCAGAAGCTGTTTTGTGTTACTCTTGTTCTAGGATGACAGATCCGTTACATCCTAAATAGTTCATGTCTTTGTTTATCTTACCATTTTATAAATTAATTACTTATCTTGTTATATTTGAGCAGAGATTGATTTTAATTGATTTTTTTGTCATTAATTGCATTCATTGTTATATTCATTGTTATACTGCAAATATGTAGCCGAATTCAAATTTCTTGTGAACTGAATGGGGTTTTAGAAATCTATTGACCTCCATTAGACCTCTAGTATTGCAAATACTATATTACTTATTTTATAGATTTTTCAAACACTCACTATGTAATGGGAGCAATGTTACATATAATATAGTCCCTAAACTCAATTATTTTTTAGCCTGTTATGGATATCAAGTGAGCAAAGAAAATGCAATATGAAATGGTTAGTACTATAAATGGTAGTGCAAAGGAAAGAGAAACTCTCCAAAAGACTCTCCTATTAAAATTGTGTTGCATGATAACCTGACTCATCAAGAAAACCCTTAATTATGTGTAATGTTAAGATGATTTCTTGAGGACTAGGTTTGCAAAAGGTAGAAGGACAGTAAAACTGAAAGTGGGTGAGTATGGAATTGCTTTGCTAACAGCTCAGTTCTTCCAGTAGCATAAATCTTATAGACAACATACAGATGTGGTGGGGGATAATGGTAGAAATGACATTTAAAGGAGCCCAACATTTTGCATCACTTCAGGATTTGGCACGTGACATAAATAATGCTGAAAGTGACTTCAAATAATCCAAAAATACTTTATAATCTTTAAACAAAACTATAACCAATATAAATGATAATTTACAATAAAAAAAAAAAACGAACCCAAACAAAACAAAATAGATACTATTTTAGGATTGCAATTAACACGCCTGAGGTCAAGTGAATTCTAATAGCAAAGCTGTGCCTTACTGTGCATGGAAAATAATAATCTATTAGACAAATTTCAAATGATGAATTTTTAATGTGGTATGGTAATTAAACCACAGTCTTCATTTGCCTCTTTTTAAAGGATTTGTAAGGGATGATTGAAAGCCACAGTAACAGTATTGAATTAGTCCTTACAATTTTTCTAATCAAAAGTCCATAGAAATTTTCCTTGGAAATATGGTGTATACTCATCAATAAATATTCAGGAAGAAAATATAAGTGGTTTAAAAAAGAAACAGATGGATATTTCAGAGAAAATCTGCTTACTGTAATTATGTAGATACTTTGAGGACAAGTCTCAGTTGTTCTTGAGTAATAATGATAGCCTGTGGATTCTAACACTTTTACTGGTCACTGGCCTCCTCTAGGCATACTTCATTCCTAAAGTCCTTGAGAGAGTGGACCAGATAAATGTGTACTCCACTCAGTGCATTAATATGAAACCAATTTTAGTTGTGAAATTAAAATTGAGAGAGAACCAGGAATCTATAACAATTTAATTGTGAGCAAAACTCAACTCTGGTTGTAAATGCTCTGAATTGAAACAAACAAAATATTTCTACTGGGAAATATACAGATATCTAAATTGAATGCTTAAAACACAAAATACTCCTTTTCATGATTTGAGCCTTCACATTTTTTAAATGGAGATCTGTGTTTCCTGTTTCTGTGAGCCATTATGTGTTAAATGAATGTGAGGTTTTTCTTTGATTAGTCTAGGAATAAAGAAAACACCCATGAGAGAATTCATTGACAAGGTTATATTTGCAAGTAATGCTTCAAGCAGTGAAAGACGAACAGAACATTAGGAACTGTGCAGTGCTTGAAATTGCCTGCAAGGCAGGATTAAAATATTGGTATAGAGGGAAATATTATGGCCTCTAAAGATTTTGGTGACTGAGGTCCTTAGAGATTCAGGACTCATAAAAAGATAGCAGAAGACCATATTGTAGATGACTTTATGAACTTTATCACTAACATAGTTCATACAAGTTCTTAACATTCTTTGAATTAGATGAAGACCTTTGTTGGATCTCTTTCTATAATGAAGAAAGTATAAATATATTTATATAAATATAAAATATATATAAATAATAAAAATTTTAAAGAAATATAAATATATAAATATATTTATATAAATATAAAATTATAAACATTTATGTTCCCAGCCTCCTTGATGACTACAGCCTAGCAGTGGAATCCCATCCCACTGCTCCATGACCTGATTTGGGGGGATCCTTGAAGGAAGTGAGTGAAATTGAATTTCACAATTCTGTCCCATTAAGAGGCCACCTAGGGAAATGCCAAGTAATTGGTAAGGGTGTCCCCAAAACATAACTCAGTCTAAGCATCTGAGTAATCAACAATTTCTGCAAGACAAGTAGGGCTTAATCATGTCTAGAAACTTTTAGGTATTCCCCATCACAATCTTAGATTAGTAAAAAGCTTCTTGTCTTCCTTGGATTGACTGAAAATTTATTTAAGAAATCCCTAGTTGAGGGGATCCCTGGATGGTTCGTTCAGTGGTTTAATGCCTGCCTTTGGCCCAGGGCCTGGTCCTGGAGTCCCAGGATCAAGTCCTACATCAGATTCCCTGCATCGATTCTGCTTCTCTCTCTGCCTACATCTCTGCCTCTCTCTCTCTCTCTCTCTCTCTCTCTCTCTCATAAATAAATAAAATCTTTTAAAAAATAAAAAAAAAAGAAATCCGTAGTTGAGATAAGAGAGGCCTAGATAAAACAACTCTTACTATTTTCTTGCTTCTGTCACTATTATTGAGTCAACTGGAAAACATTCTTCTTTCTTCTAGAGATTCATCAATATCAATGCTTATTAGTCAAAAGCCAGACTTATCAGGTCCAGTATATACAGTTTTAGAAAGTCTCTGCACTGAGGGCTGAGGAATTTATTTTAAAAATAACATCAGTATTCCTTAGTATACATGGTATATTTAAGAGATAAGATAAATTAGTGTGAAAAGAAAAAATGTAACACTAAGAGAATGTCAAGAAGTCAGTCGAAGGTAAGGATTATAGGAACCTAAGCATTGGTAGAGATTCACATTAGTTGGAGCTACTTAGGGATGAGAATGAGCTATCTGAGCAGGATCCTTAAAGTACAATTTTTAAGAGACAGATTTTGTTTCCTGGAAAAATGCTGTTCAAACAGTTGAAAATCAACCTAAGCAACAGAATTTATTCTAGGAAAATAACCCTCTGGTCTATAAAATTATGAAATCTCTATATAAAATTGTATATAAAGCCAGAAATACTACTTCTAACCAAATAATATTTATTTTGCAATTATTTTATTTTTCTTTTTCTCCCATACCTGCAATTTTTTTCTCCAAGATTTTCTCTCACTTTGGTTTCTCATGTCAACATAGTGCTTTTGTCTGATGTTCCTGTTACAGTTATTATTAATTCTTTAGCCTGATGACCTGTTTTTACTCCTGCATATAGATAAACTATCAGTTTGTATTCTTTAGCTTTTGTGTGGCAGCACCTACATTGCTATGGGAATAATATTCTTAATTAATTAAAATTCCAAACTAATTCTTTGAGAATGAGATACTCTAACACCGTTGGGTGATACAGTTGAAGTATGGAATCTCAAAACATTGGGCTGTTCCACAGAGCTAGTTTAAGTCTAAGGAAAGGACTTTTGAAAAAGCCCCTACTAATAGGTAGAAGATGCCACTTTTGATTAAATTTATTCAATGATAACAGTATTTCAAGTTCTTGTAAGGTATTAAATACTTATGTCCTCTTATAGTTAAGATGTATTTCAGAGAATATTGTATTTTGTTGTGAAAAAAACACTGGGCTATGGACCAGAAAAGCCAAATGTTGTCTCTTGTGCTACACTATATGATATGTGTCTCTAGCATGAGGAAAAAAAAATATATATATATATCTGATCTTTTAAGGATTAGGTTAGTATGTTAGGCAATTTAAAAAGAATAAATTTTAAAATATCCTTCTAAGTTATTTTACTTTAAAAGAAAAAACTATTTCCAATCTCTTATCACTCTTTAACCTATTCCAAATCTGGCATCTAAAAATATGAGGCCACCATATCAGAGGATAAAATGACCTTTACCACGAGTAAAATAAATTTAAAATAATCCCCATCATCTCCCAGAATTTGCCCTTTCCAAGGTCATCAATAATGTCCATGTGGCTAAATCCAATTGACATTCCTCTGTCCTGATTTAACCCTACTTCTCAGAGCCTTCATCAGATCTGACATCCTCTCCCTCTTGAAACAGTCTTCTCTGGTTGAATCCAGGCCTCTGAATCTCCTAGATTTCCTCTCTGTCCTAGAAATCAATTTTCAGTTTCCTTTGCTACCGCTTCTGCTCTTTATTGACCTCTAACTTTGCAAGAGGAAAGATTTCTCAGTATTTGATCCTGTTTTTCTCTTTCTTACCTTTATAATTTCTTACTCAATCCAGTTTTGAAATATCAAGTAATTTATTAACATATCAGTTATGCCTTGATTAATGCTTAATCTCTTAATGACTTGAAACTTTTTGTTAATTGATTTAATTAAATGCATATTTATTGAAAACCTCATATGTGCCGCACATAGGACAGGATTTGGGAAATAAAACAGTAAATGAAACAGATCATATTTTGCCCTGAATGTGACATACAATGTAAATATAGTCAAATGATATTTTTCACGAGGGAATGAATCTCCATTGACTGATACAGTGCAGATACAAACCTGATTAGTGTTTGTTATCTAATCAGATAGTGAATAAGATAACAAATAAGTTTAATGTTCTATGAAAGCCTCCAAGAACATCTTATATATTATAATCATACCTTTTCATTAGCTACTGTTTTAACATTATTTACCTTTGCTCAAATAGGGTTGGTTTTCTTTCAAAATAACTATTTAAAAATAGTTAAATTTTAACATTTACATTTAAAGAAAAGTTGTCAGGATAAAATACTAATAACACTATTCATGTTTTCCCAAAATGTGATTAGAGCTTATACAAAATATGTACATATTCATTTGTCTCTTGTATATTTATATGAATATGGGTACACACACACAAAATGTGGAAGGATACAAAGGCACAAAGAATAAGTTAAAAATTTAGAAAATTTCCCTAATGATTTATATGTGTAATCTGAATATTTCTTCTCTATGTTCCTATTTATTTTTCTCCTTAAATATTCAGATTTCAGAGTACATATACTGCTTGATAATCTACTTTTATTAGCTAAAAATGAATCAAGAACATTTTCTCACATTAATAAATGGTTTTATCAGAGTTTAAAATTTATACTTTATATTTCATCTTGAGAATAGTGCATTTACATTTCCTATATCTTTCTTTGTGGGCACTATTTTCTTTTTTCTTTTTTCTTTTTCTTTCTTTTTTTTGTAATTTAGAGGGTACATTCTGGGGTTAACTTTATTAGTATATATTTTTACTGTTTTTAATTACAAATGAAAGATATTTCTCACATTACTAACCTAATGAACCAGTTTGTATCCATTTTATTATCTTAATGAGCATTATAGAACACTTTAAAATGCTCATACCTTTTGAGTAAGATGGTCAGTTTTTTGTTTTGTTTTGTTTTTTTTATGATAGTCACACAGAGAGATAGAGAGGCAGAGACATAGGCAGAGGGAGAAGCAGGCTCCATGCACCGGGAGCCCGACGTGGGATTTGATTCCGGGTCTCCAGGATCGCGCCCTGGGCCAAAGGCAGGCGCTAAACTGCTGCGCCACCCAGGGATCCCAAGATGGTCAGTTTTGTGGTACATTTTGTTAGTTTAATATTTTTAACATTTCAGTATGATCTGGGGCTAATGGGACAGGAATGAGACTTGAGACTAACATGTTTACAGATGTAAATATGTGGTTTTGGTTTTTTGCTGGCACAAAAGGGAAAAATCATGTTTACTTTACAAGGTAGTGTTTTCCTAAAGTATTATACATAAAAGAAAGTTGAGCCGTCTATAGGAAAACAGAATATAATTTTAGGAAATTACAGAAGAGTCAACATTGTGCTTAAAACTTTAAAATAATCTTTAAAAACAATAGTATAGGGGCACCTGGCAGTTGAGCATCTGCCTTAGGCGCAGGGTGAGGTTCTGGGTTCCTGGGATGGAGTCCCACATCAGGATACCCCCCCCCCCCCCCCCGGTAGCCTGCTTTCTCCCTCTGCCTATGTCTCGGCCTCTCTCTCTGTGTCTCTCCTAAATAAATAAATAAATAATCTTTTAAAAAGACAAAAACCAATAGTATGGTAAGCAAATATTGCAAGTTATGAACAACCTTAGAAAATGTATATAAGCACAATGATGTAGAAAATATTAAAACTGCAGTGACATTTACTTTCAGAATCAGACTATTAAGAGGGCACTGTTTCAGTCTTAATAGAAGAAAGAACTCAAAGCACATGGCCCTTTTCTAATACAGTCAACTCTCAATTATCCATAATAATGAAAAGGAGTAGTGACATATGAATTTTTTTTAAAGATAAATAATTCCAAAATTAATTTTGAGAAGCGCCCTTGGACTTATGGTAGGATGTGAAAAATACTGATATCCCTAGAATTTACAGCACTGATAAAGTGTGTAGAACTCTCACTTCTTTCTCCCCTTCTCCTCAATGGGAAGAGACACAATCAGGTGCATGAGCATACACATACACACACACAGAGGTATATGTATACACACAACCAAGTATATATGTATGCAGCCATCTTTGGAAAAGTTCTAGATCTCGATATATCTGGGTTTCTATTGCTCAAGTACTTAATTAATACCACATTGCTTAGGAAAGGTAAATGCTTAATATGCTTGGCATATCTCATGTTATCTTTTAACCAAATCAGATCACATGGGTACTCTTAAACTCTCAAATATAATTGTCCAGGAAACTTGAGATAATTTTAAAATTTGGCAGAACCACTAAATGCTAAGCAAACAATTAAAAGGAAAAGTGACCATTAATGGAACCATAAAATACCTTATTCCTCTTCATGATAACTTATACATCACAGCATGAAAACTTGAGATGGTCATTTTTCTAAGTATTATGTAGAATCTGTTTGCTTTAAAAATAGAACAGGCTGATTTAAGACAAAGCCAAAAGAAGATACTAAAACACATCAGAGAAAGAATAAAAATGCAGCTGTAACAAAATAAGAGAATATGTTTACTAGTCACAGTTTGCAATTTGTGACAATGAAAGAGAACTACCCTTTACAGAATGGCATTCTTTCAGAGTTGTTCATAAAGTCAAACTCCTCAATGAACAGAACTTGTCCATAGTAACTCTGGAAGATAAAGTTCATGCTGTGCTTAATTATTGACAGTGACAGGATCTGGGAGCAGCTCATTTTACTTGTGAATAATTCCTGTTTAAGAGGCAGTACAACAGAACACTTAAGAGCATAACTTCTTAAGCCAGACAACCTAGGTTTACAATTCAGTCCCACCACTTACTTCAAGTGATAATGAACAAGCTACCTGTAAAGCTTACCCCTTAAGCACACCTTGTAACAGCTCTTGACATAGTTGCTGCACATTATGTAAGGGTTAAATATCATTAATATTCCATTGTTTAAAAGTTCTTTGTTTTTTTTAGATAAACCATCTTCTACACAAAAACTATTTAAAAATTAATTGCTAACATTAATTTAACTCTGATATTAATAGCATCCTTTTTATGCATAATTGAAATTTTCACTAGAGTTTGGTTCTACAGAATGCAAAGTCAATAGTCCTAGGCATGACTGCCATGAATCTTTCCCCTGAGTGTGGCAAGACAAGATGAAGAGGCAAATAGAAATCAACTACTATTAATCATGATAGTTTTGATACAATTCCTCAGCTAATTCTAACTCCACACAAATCCACTGTCATCCTAGTTTGGCTTCCTGGATAATAAAAATCTTATTTGTTCAGTTTAAATATTAATTTTACAGATTAACTTCCCAGTTATCATTTCCCAGCCAATCTATAACTCCCCTAATTATGTACCATTTTATAGAGTGACATCATTGAAACGTATATTTATATTTCAGAGAGGTTAACAATATAAAAGAAAAAGTTATCTTTTTAATAAATGAAATGTGTTTGTGTTAGCACTTTATATTTTTAATAGAACTTATTAAAATTGTGCTTAATTGTGTAATTATTTATTTAATAACAGGTATCTGTGTCAGAATGTTAAATCCATGAAAGCAAAGTCTCTACCTGATTCATTAATCTTTTCTTCACAGAGCAAATACTCACTGAGTCCCTGCTATGTGCAAATAATCTTCTAGGCACAAAGAGAGGCAAAAGAGGCAAACAGACGCTCTCTCCCATAGAGATCTCAGAGGAATCACAGAATTGATCACTGTTTCTGATATCTAGCAAATATATCCAGTATGTATGGATTTTGAAGTAAATTAATACATATAAATATAAATACATAAATATCATATATGTAAAAACACATAAAGATGATCCTCAAGTACACATATTTGAATAGAGCAATCATATATCCCATTATACTTTTTTTTCTAACCAAAGAGTTGGCAAATAATTTTCTGTGAAGGACCAGAGAGTAAATGTTCTAGGCTTTGGGTCCTTGTAGTAAACTGAACTCTAGCATTTAGTGCAATAACAGCCATAGACAAGACATAAGTAGGAGTGACTGTATCTCAAGGAGATTTTACAAAACGTCACTTTTTAGACATACCCCTGATCTAAACATAATGTCTCAGAACGTATCTAGTGAGTGGAGTATATGGTGCTGCCTCTTTCCCATTACTGGACACTATCAATAGTTTTAAAATCTGGATAATAATATTGATTCTTATCAAGTTCTTGCTCAACTGAAATCTCTGTTGGCAGCTAGATTTCTCCTATTCCCTATTTGTGCTGTTTTAAACTTTAATGTTTTACTACTTTTATTTGCCTATTTATGGAAGAGCACATTAGTATGCTAAAATTAATTAAATGTTAATTCTGTGAACTATCCTATTAGTTTACCTTCTATCATCTGAAAATCTGATAAGCTTGGCTTCCATAATTTCTTTGAAATTTTTAATAGGCACCTAACACTTTAAAGTGCTACAAAATTATTAATCAAGTCCATCTAGACATAATTATTGAATATAATTAATGAACCAGCTGTGATTCTATGTAATCTTACTAACAATTCCACAAGGTGTAAACCTATATCCACAAAATTGGTATCAGACATTGTCATACTTGGATAAAATTTAAAAACTTGGCATTTTTGGTAGGGTCTGTCAATCCAGTAATCTCATCAGAAAATTAAATTATTTAGGTTTACACGTCTTATTTTAATCAAATGTATTTCCATTTTTTCATTCTTTGCACTTTTTTTTTTATTAAGGTGAGAGATGCTCAGTTTTATAATTCAATTTAAACTTTTGCTAGAGCTAGATATTCTGCTTTATTCCAGAATTTATCCTTTTAATTGTTTAAATATATTTGTATCTCCATTTTTCTAATATTTAAGCTACTTTAAAATTTCTTAAAATGAATTTTTAAGTCAGTTATGAAATATATGCAAAATTAACTCACAAAACCGTATACAACAACCTGCTATTCAAAATGACCTCAAAACATTAAGATCAAAATATGTTACAAAGGGATCCCTGGGTGGCGCAGCGGTTTGGCGCCTGCCTCGCCCCAGGGCACGATCCTGGAGACCCGGGATTGAATACCACGTCGGGCTCCCGGTGCGTGGAGCCTGCTTCTCCCTCTGCCTGTGTCTCTGCCTCTCTCTCTCTCTTTGTGTGACTATCATAAATAAATAAAATAAAAATTAAAAAAAATATGTTACAAAAATGGAAAATGTAGGCTTCCAGTTACAGAATGAATTAGTCACAGGAATAAAAGTTACAGCATAGAGAAAACAGTCCATTGTAATAGAACTGCTTGGTGACAGATGGTGGCTACAAATATGTTGAGTATAGCTTTATGTATAGAGTTGCTATTACTATGTTGTATACCCAAAACTAATGTAACATTACATGTCCCCTTTACTCAAAACTAAATAAATAAAAGAGATAAACTTGACAGATGCACAAACACACACAAACATTAAATAGCATAAATCAAAGTTAAAAAGAAAAAGTAATTAGGCAATGCTCTGAGAAGCATTAAGAGCTCAAAACAGACAAACAAAATATCACTTCAGAAAGAGAAAAACTAAGAGGGACACAAAAGCAAATAAACCCAATAGATAATGTATTGACAGAAATGCAAGATTAAAAAAATTAAAATGTATAAAATTTCAAGAGAAGATGAAGAAAAAGCTAAAATACTTAAGATAAAGAGACAAATATGAGAGAAAAAGATAAATCTAACCTATGAATAACAGACACAAAATAAAAAAGCACATCATGTACCTGAGGGTAATAACCCAAAACAACAAACACCAAGAGAATTATAGTAAACTTACTAGACTTTAAAAAATAAAAGAAGAAAATCACTTGTGAATGCAAACAAAAAAAGAAAGTGAACTGAAGGGAAAAATTGTTTATCATAAAAAATTCAAAAGCAATGATATATTCTGAGAAAAACTATATATACTTAAGATGATAAAGAGAAGAAAAATAAAAGTTTTTTATTTACCCATCTTGACATTCAACTACAAAGAGCATAGTCAAATTTTGCTAACATCCAAAGACTTCAAAAATATTGTTCCAATGAAACCTTTCTGAAAAATCCAATAAAAAATAAGTATTAGATGACTAAATTATTCAAGAAAATTTGACATAAAACTGGTGGCGAACATGAAATATAGTTATTTACAGATTCAAGAATAAAAGAGAGAAAGAGGATAATTATAACAAATGACACAGATCTGGCAAACTTTTAAAGTCTTGTCAAAATACCTCAATATACACTTAAGAAGTCTCCTAATAATTGAAATTGAAAAAAAATTGAACTTCATTAAGAATAAGAGATGCAATTGATTTAAATCCATCTAATATGTTTAAATGAATCATATAATTTTTTTTAATTTTTTTAATTTATTTATGATAGTCACACACAGAGAGAGAGAGAGGCAGAGACACAGGCAGAGGGAGAAGCAGGCTCCATGCACCGGGAGCCCGATGTGGGATTCGATCCCGGGTCTCCAGGATCGCGCCCTGGGCCAAAGGCAGGCGCTAAACCGCTGCGCCACCCAGGGATCCCTGAATCATATAATTTTTAAAAAGAGACTTCTTCCAATAAAATGGAATAGTTCTATTTTGCCCTATTCTTTCCACTAATTACAACTAAAAAGCATGGATATTATCTATAAAACAAATGTAAGAAAACTTTGGAAGGGAGAGAGAAAAAGACACACCAGCAGGAGATCTTGGGTTGAAGGAACATGATAATAAGTTCCTTGAGTTTCTTTTTGCCTCTTCTTCCCCAAATTTGAAGATGAAGAAACTGGTAACCCAGGAATGCCAATACAGAAAGAAAAAAAAAAAGCCCTAGCAAAATCAGCTCTTTCTAGCCAAGGACCAGGAAAAGGACAATCTAGCAAGACAGAAAACCTTTACAAGATAAATGCTCTTTGGCATCTAACTACAGGGAAAACCAAAAACAAAAACGAAAAAAACATGGCCCCACTCCCACTCACTCTAGCCACGCTGAGTTTAGAAGTTAGACTTCTATCTTATACCTGTAAATGAAGCACTTTATTATCCCCAGAAGAATAATGTCAGAGAAAGTAAAGTATGGAGCCAGGACTTCACTGTCAGCAGGTAACAAGGCCCTCTACACCACAGTGACAATGGAGACTATGTAGGTAATATGGACTTACACTCTTAACTAACAATAATTAGGTTCCCTTCTCCCTCCCTGCTGGCATGGTATCAGAGGAGACCAGTGGAGAAGTAGGACTTTCACCACCACACTGGTATTGACTAAGTGTCAGTAGAGATTATGTGGAGATCTGAAACTTTCACCCAACATGATTCAATAGAGACCATATAGCAATGTAGAACTTTCATCCAGCAGTAATCAGAACCACACCTTTCTTAGATGACAGTGAAGGTCAGTAAGGGTACCTAGACTTCTAATATCCATCTAAAAATGAAAAGATGGCATCCCCCATTTCCTTTGCTGAATGGTGTCTGCACAAGACAATTAAAGAGAACATAAGACAAAAATGTCCATGTGTCAACTGAAAATCAATCATTCTATCAAGAATCAGGAAGATAACAAGCTGAATGAAAAAAATATAATCAATAGATGCCAGCACTGAAGTAACAAAGATGTTAGAATTTATTGGACTTCATTTGAATCTGATAAAGATTTAGAACAATGATGATAAAAATGTTTCAGTGAGCAATTAGGAACATCCTTGAAACAAGTGAAAAAAATAAATAAAAGCTTCACAAAGAAATTGAAGATATAAAGGAAAAACAAATGGATATTTTAGAACTGAACAATAAAGTGGCCAAAATAAAAAGCTCAGTGGATGAATTCAATAGTCAGGTGTGGTGAACAGAAGAAACAATCAATGAACTGGGAGATAGAACAATAGAAATTATTCAATCTGAACAGTATAAATAAAATAAACTGAAAAAAATGAATAAAGACTCGGTAATCCATAGGACTATAACAAATTTTATTTAATAATAAATGTTCTAATGTTCATGTACTCAGGGTCCTGGAAGAAAAGGAGAGAAAAGACAGGATTGAAAAACTACGCAAATAAATAATAGCTGAAGGCTTCCCAAATCTGGCTATAAACCTACAGATTCTCCCCGGCATCTCCACCAAAAATAAATAAATAAATAAATAAATAAATAAATAAATAAATAAAAATAAACCTACAGATTCAGGGAGATAAGCAAATTCTAAACAGGATAAGCCCCAAGAAACCATGATAACAATCATCATTAACTCAACTTCAGAAATCTAAAGACAAAGCAAAGCTATTGAAAGCAACCAGAGAAAGACAGAAGCTTACTTATCAGGGAAAATCAGTTTGAATGATAGTAGATTTCTCATCAGAGGAAGTTGCATGATGTCTTTCAAGTACTGACTGCCACCCAGAATCCTATATTGAGTGAAAACATCCTTCAGGAATGAAGAGGAAATCAAGATAGTTATAGATGAAGGAACACTAGGAGAATTTGTTATCAGTAAACTTAATATAAAGGAATGGCTAAAGGATTATCTAAAAAGAAAGGAAACAGTAAAGAAGGAAGCTTAGAACATCAAGAAGAAAGAACTTGGGCAGCCCAGGGGGGCTCAGTGGTTTAGCGCCACCTTCAGCCCAGGGTGTGATCCTGGAGACCTGGGATCGAGTCCCATGTCAGGCTTCTTGCTTGGAGTCTGCTTCTCCTTCTGCCTGTGTCTCTGCCTTTCTCTCTCTGTGTGTCTCTCATGAATAAATAAAATCTTTAAAAAAAAAAAAAGTAAAAAAGAAAGAATTTTTTGAGCAAAAATATAGATAAATAAAATGGGCTTTCCTTCTTCTCCTGAGTTTTCAAAATTAGATTTGAAGGTCAAAGCAAAAATTATAATATGATTTAATGTAAAAAGCTACACACAAGGAAATACTAAAAACACTATAAACAAATAAAATTGCAATACTAAAAATGTTCAAGTAACCCATTGGAAATCAGAAAATAGAGAAACAAAATCAGAGAACAAACTGACAAACAAAAAAATAAAATGGCAGACTTAACCACTAACAAATCAATAATTACTCTAAATGTAAATAGTTTAAATACACCAACTAGAAATTTGAAAGTAAAATACTAGAAAAAAGTTATATTTTACAACCATTTATCAAAATAAAACTGAGTGGACATGTTAATTTCAAAAAGATAGACTTCAGATGTGAAAAATTCCCAGAGACAGAAATGAAAATTAATAATGATAAAAGACTCAGTCAATCAAAAACATAAAACCATTCTAAATGTGTATGCAAAAGAACAACAAAGCTGCAAAATGTGTGATGTAAATATGTTATCAACTGAAAGAAATAGACAAATCCACAAAAAAAGTCAGGTCTCCAGCACCCTCTTCCAAGAAATAATAGAACTAGCCAGAAAATAGTCTGAGACATATAACAACTCAATGACATCATTAACCAATGGGATCTCATTTATATTTATAAGCCATTCCACCAACAGCAGTGTAATATACATTCTTTTCAAGTACCCACTGAACATCTGCCAAAATAGACCATAAAAAAAATCAACAAATTGTGACACCTAGGTGGCTCAGTTGGTTAAGCATTTGACTGTTCATTTCAGCTCTGGTCGTGTTCTCAGAGTCTTGAGTTCAGGCCCCACACTGGATCCATGCTGAGTGTGGAGCTTACTTTAAAAAAAAAAAAAAATCAAAATAAATAAATAAATTAAAAATCAACAAATTTAAAGTAATTTAAGTTTATACAGACTGTTCTCTAACATCATGGAGTGAAGCTAGAAATCGACAACAGAAAAATAACAGGAAAATTCCCCAGTCCTAGGAAAGCAAAAACACACTTTGAATGATTTATGGATAAAAAGGATATCTGAGGGCAGCCCGGGTGGCTCAGTGGTTTAGCGCTGCCTTCAGCCCAGGGCGTGATCCTGGAGAACCCGGATCGAGTCCCACAACAGGCTTCTGGCATGGAGCCTGCTTCTCCCTTTGCCTGTGTCTCTGCACCTCTCTCTATCTGTTTCTCGAATAAATAAATAAAATCTTAAAAAAAAAAAAAAAGGAAATCTGAAGGGAAATCATCAATTATATTGATGAAAATACTTATCAAAATTTGTGGGACATAGAAAAAGCAGTAGTAAGAAGGAAAGTTGTCACCCTACATGTGTACATTAGAAAAAAAGAAAAATCTCAAGTCAATAATCTGAATGTACATGTCAAGAACCTAAAAAAAAAAAAAAAAAGAGTAAAATAAACCCGAAGAAAGAAAAAAAGAAAGAACTAATGAAGATAGAATGTACAAAATCTATATAAGGTAAACTATGAAACTGGTGATGAAATCAAGGAAGAAATATGGAGAGATATGCCATTCTCATGGATAGGAAAATTCAATACCAAGATATCAGTTATTCTCAAACAGATCTATAGATGGGATGTAATCTGAGTAAAAATTTCAACAAATTGTTTTGTGAATATTGGCTATCTGATTCTAAAGTTTATGGGGAAAGATAAAGACCAAGGTTATCTAACAATACTGAAGGAAAAGAACAAAAGACCCAGGTTGTCTAACAATACTGAAGGAAAAGAACAAAGTTGGGGGATTGGCACAGCTACAAAAATCAATACAGTGTGGTATTGTCGAAAGAGTAGACAAATGGATGAATGGAACAGGACAGTGAGCCAAGAAATAAGCCCGTAAGAACATAGTCAACTATCTTCAATAAAAGAGCAAAGCAATACAATGGGGCAAGATAATCTCTTCAACAAATGGTGTTGGAACAGCAGGAAATACACTTAAAAAAGTAAGTCTAGACACGGACCTTAAACCCTTCACAAAAAAAATTAACTCAAAATGGAAATTCAAAATTATAAAACTCCTAGAAAATAACATTGAAGAAATCTTTATGATCTTGATAAGGTGATGACTTCATTTTTTTAAGTTATGACTTTTTAGATATAACACCAATGACATAATCTATGAAAGGAAGAATTGGCAAGTTTGTACTTACCAATTTAAAAATTTTAAAAATTTCTCTGTAAAAGACAATGTCAAGAGAATAAGAAGACAATCCATACACTGGTGAAAATATTTGTGAAGGATACATATGATAAAGAACTCTTCTAGAGTATACAAAGTACTCTCAAAATTCAACAATAAGAAAAAAGGAACCAGATTAAGAAATAGACCAAAGACTTTGATACCTTACCAAAGAAGATATACAGACACAAACATATAAAAATAAGCTTCATATATATGTCATCAGGGAAATGCAAATTAAAAGAACAATTAGATACCACCACACACTTAGTAGAATAGACGAAATCTAGAACACTAGCAACACTAAATGCTGAAGAGGATGTGGAACAATGGACACTCTCATTCATTCCTGGTGTGAATGCAAAATAAAATAGATAATTTGGAAGACAGTTGACCAGTTTTTTCACAAAACTAAAATACTCTTACCGTATGGTCCAGCAATTGTACTCTTCAGTATTTACTTAAAGACTTGAAAACTTATGTCCATACAAAAACCTATAAATGAATGTTTATAGCAGCTTGATTTCTAATTGATAAAAGTTGGAAGCAACCAAGATGCCGTTTAGTGGGTGAATGGATAAATAAACTGGGGCATATATAGACAGTAAAATATTATTTAATGCTAAAAAGAAATGAACTATTAAACCATGAAAAGACACGGAGAAACCTTAAATGAATATTAATAAGTGAAAGAGGCCAATCTTAAAAGGCTACATGCTGTATAATTCTAACATTTTGAAAGATATATTCTGAAAAAGCAAAACTATGGAGTGATAAAAAGATAAGTGGTTGCTGCAAGGGTTTGGGAGAAGTGATGAATAGTCAGAAGATTTTTAGGACAGTGAAAATACTCTGTACCATACTATAACAATGGATACATTATACATTTGTTCAAACGCATAGAATATACAACCAAGAGTAAATCCTAATATAAACCGTGGACTTCAAGTGATTACTATTTGTCAATGTAATGTGTAAATTCACCATTTGTAACTTTTTTAAAAAAGCAATGCATTTCATACTAAAAGTAGGGCAGCATTGGACTCATGCCCATAGTCTCAACTTTCCTAATGGAACAACGTAATAGCCTTCTAAAGATTTAGTTGTTGTACAGAGACAATAAGAAATGTTGGAGTCATATCTTGTGAGAACTAGTATATATTTCGAAACTACAATCAGTGTCACTATTTCCTTTATAGACAAAAATCAAGAGATAGAAGTTAGGAGTGACCCCTTTTGAATTTTATGTTTATTGAAGAAAAATTTCTGTGCAGTAAACTGTGCTGTTTTATGCGAAAAAGAGGGAAAAAGGAAATAATAGAAGCAGGTCAATAAAACTGAAGACACACAAACAATGAAGAAACTTAATAAAAATAGTCCTTTAAAAAGAAGGCTAGACAAAAAGTTCTTAGACTTGACACAAAAACATAATATATAAAAGGAAAAAAATAACGAATTCAACTTTATCAAAATTAAAACTTGGCCTCATAAAGTGCATGTTTCAGGGTATGAAAGAACAAGCAACAGAGTAGGAGAGAAAATATTCATCCTATATATCTCACAAAGGACTAGTATCGAGAATATATAAAGAACTCTTAAAATTCACAGTAAGAAAGTAAACAACCCAATTAGATCATGAGTAAAACATTGGGAGGCATTTCACCACAGAAAAAATACAGATTACAAATAAGCAAATGAAAAGATGTTCAATATCATTAGCTATTAGGGAAATGCAAACTAAAATCCCAATGAAATTAAAATGGCCGAAATTTGAATGAATGGCCGAAATTAAAATTAGTGACAATGCCAAATGCTGGTGAGGATATAGAGAAACCAGATTTCTTACACTACTGATGATAATATAAAATGGTACTTCCATGCTGGAAAACAGTTTGGTAGTTTCTTAAAAATCTGTACAGGCAACTACCATACAACCTAGCATTGTACTCCTAGAGATTTATCCAGAAAAATAAAGATGTATATTTACCTAAAAACTGTACACATTCCTTTCATGTCCTTATTCATATATACCACTGGGGGGAGATGGACAAATAGTGCACTATATCTCTGTATTATTTGTTACAACTGCATGTGAATCTACAATTATCTCAAAATAAAAACTTTAATTAAAAAAATTCATAGTATACTGGTTTTTTTTCACCAACGGCATATATTCATTCAAATTCTAAAATGATATGAAAGTTAATGTTAATTTAAAAATGCACTTTGATATTATAAAACTTCCTTATACATATTTAGTAGTACCCTAGTAGTACTTTAGTAGTAGAAGACTAAAAGTTTCTCTTTATAGAATTATTCCAACTAATAAAGTTAGAATTAGAATATCAGCATCTTGCAACCCTCAAAAATTAATGATTCCAGGAATTGAATATCAGCAATTGTGAATGTCGTCAAACAAGCAGACATAATATCATCTGTAGCCTTGACAGATTAAAAATTAAGTCTAATCAAGCCTCTGGATTCAGCTGCCCATTCTTAGGAAAAACAGGAGACAAATGTTGAATGGCACCATGATTATGAAATCAGCAAAATCCAGACTGTGAGAGACCCAAATGCCCCAGAATCTTATACTCGTAAATAGTAAGAGAAAAATAAAAGATGAAGTGAGATTCTGCAGATTTGAACAGCGATTTAAAAGACACATCACATTTTAAGAGGCGCCTGGGTGGCTCAGTTGGTTAACTGTCAAACTTTTGTTTTTGGCTGAGGTCATATCAGAGTTACAGGATAGAGCCTGGTGTCAGGTTCCGCATGGTGCCTGCTTAAGATTCTCTCTCTTCCACTACCTTTGCCCTTCCCTACTCTCCCTTTCTTAAAAAAAAAAAAAAAAAATCACATTTTCAAAAATTGAACAAGATTATATAGTACCTAAGGAAACATACTTTCACGTTAAAACTAGAAAAACTCACAAGATAGCAATTTCTATGAATGTCAGGAGGGAACTTTTTGTTTGTTTTTGTTTGTTTGTTTTTTAATATTTGTCCATTTAAGGAGATATTGTTATAGGAGACAAACAATAAGCCAACTTTATAGCATACAACTAAAGAGCCCTGTTAATATTTGAAATGAACTGGGAAGCAAATTAAAAGGATAGGGATTCCTATCTCTAATGTTGATCTGCATAACCTACATAATTATCTGTCACACTCACTTACTCAAATGTGGGAAAGTATAATGTATCTTCAGATTCATAAGGAGAAGAGTTCTATGTAGATTTGTGGTAAAAGAATTAAACTTTTCCATGTTTTAAAAATATCTGTTCATTCAATTAAATTGATACTCAGCATACAGGGAGATGGTGATTTAATTTGTCAATATTATTTACATCTCCTTGGCCAATGTTGTATACAATATTAATAAATTAAGAATAAAAAAACTAATTATGCATTTATTGCTTACATAATTATGAATTAATTATACTACTAACAGAAAATGTCTTTCATTGCTGCTAGACTTCAATAAAGAAAATTTTTTATAATCTTTGTTTGGCATTTAGTGGGCAATAAATGTCTTCATAAATATAAATCCAATGCTTTCTTGAGAGAGCCCATTTAAAATAATAAATACTTGTGACAATGATCTTATTTAGAAAATATGAGTCTTAAATACTAAATAGATTACATCCTATATTGGTTCCTTGGAATTACTGTTCTTTCATTATAGCTGAAATTTAAAGCCCTTCTTTCCAAGAGACATTATTTGTTAGAGCTTTCAGTTACTTTTCAACTTAAAATACCAAGTAACCATAGATTGTGATGGTCTCATGAGATATTTCTTCCTTTTCATCTGTATGCTGTTCCATAAAATGTGTAAGAGGTAGATATCTCTTAGTACAATTAATAGAAACATGTTCTATGGCATAATAGGCAATTAGAACCCAGTAAGAAAGAAACTTGGTATACCATAAATTCCCAGAAAATCAATATGACAAAACTAGTGGGAAAATGAATATTTTCAAATGTATTATTATTGATATATAATTACTATTGACAAATACTATTCATAGATCAGAAAAAACAATTTTCCTCTCCTACCACTCTCTAACTCAGAAAAAAAATTAAATAGTTAATCAGGTAAGATTTAAGAAGGTTGTAATGCAGCCCTTTAACACAAAATAAGGAATAACACTTGAGTATGTGATATATGACATATGTTAATAATCCACTTTCTCCAAAAATGAACACCTCTTAGAAAAGAAATGGGAAAAAATACTATCAAACGGGTCTTAGCGAGTCGGGTTTTCTTTCATTTATTCAATCATTTATTTATTCATTCAACAAATGTATTGAACTCCTTTGTGCCAATCTCTGCGGTAGCATACAGCAACATGAACAAAAGTGTGTTTTCATGGACCCTACAATCTAGAGGAAGAAGAAGGAAATAAACAATGAAATGGATGTGTAATAGTCCAGTTGTAAGTGCTATGAAAGAAACCAAGGTAAACTAACAGAGAAATGAGACAGGATTGGGGAGTGGTATTTTGTATGGAATGATTAAACCAAATGCTCTGGTATGGTGAAAATTGAGCAGAGATTTGAGGAAATTAAGCTACGCAGTTTGAGGGAAAAGCTTCAGAAAGAGGAAATGGTAACTAAAGCCCTGCAATATTCAAGGGATGGTGAGAAGGCCACTGTCTGATGAAGCTAGAAAGGGACAGATCTCAATCATGCTGGGACATGCTCTGGAAGTTTTCACTCATGAAGATGAAAAACCGTTAGAGATTTTGGAAGAGAAGATACAAAATCAATCTGACTTATGTTTTAAAACTTTCACTTTGACTTCTATGAGGAAAAATATTGCAGAGTTGGGAAGAAAAGGCAATGGTGGAAGTAGAGAGCCTGGCGTTAGGAGCCAAATGCAATATTCCAAGCCCAAAGTAATTGGTGGTTTACACTAGAGCAGTTGCTGTACAGACAGTACAAAGAAACCTAATTCTCGAGATCCTTAAAAAGTATTTTGATTTGCTGAGATATGAGATGTGCGGTATAGAAGAATGAGCAGTGAATGATCATGCAAAAGTTTGGAGCCTGCCTGAGCAAATGGTAGTAAAGAGATAAAATTGATAATGAATGAGTAGGGAAGGAGATAGATGTTCCAGTAGAGATGTCATGGAAGCAAATAAAAATAGCTCTAAATTTAATTTTTTATAAATAAATATATTAATTCACACACACAGGGGAAAGAGGGTTAAGAATGAATCTGATATTGTCTTGAGACATTCATGTGGGATCATCAGACATATGGTATTTAAAACCATGAGACTACATGTGATCACAGACACAAACATGCATTAAAAAGAGGTCTGGGGATCCCTGGGTGGCGCAGCGCTTTGGCGCCTGCCTTTGGCCCAGGGCGCGATCCTGGAGACCCCGGATCGAATCCCACGTCGGGCTCCCGGTGCATGGAGCCTGCTTCTCCCTCTGCCTGTGTCTCTTCCTCTCTCTCTCTCTCTCTCTCTCTCTGTGTGACTATCATAAATAAATAAAAAATTATTTTTAAAAAAAAGAGGTCTATAGGATGCCTAGGTAGCTCAGCGGTTGAGCACCTTCCCCTGGCTTAGGGTGTGATCCACGGTCTCAGGATCGAGTCCTACATCAGGCTCCCTGCCTGTAGCCTGCTTCTCCCTCTGTCTATGTCTCTGCCTTTCTCTCTATGTCTTTCACGAATAAACAAATAAAATATTAAAAAAAAAGATCTGAGGACTAAACCTCTGGGCTATGCAATATGTCCTGCTCCCTGAGTAATCCATGATCTATAGTAAATCATAATCTTCCTAATGCCTTTTGATATGACAATATCTAGTGCTAAGTATTAGTGGGAAAATTAGGGTGTAAACTCATAAATGGCCCTTGGATAACCATGAGCTACTTGGAAAAGAAAGTTCAATACCTACCACAAATAAAATAGCAAAATGAATTTTGTGTAGACTAAATAATTAAAAATATAAGACCATAGAACAGCTATAAGAAAATATTTATTTGATCTCAAAGCGATGAAAGTATTTGAAAGTCACTCCTTAATGAAAGAAATGGTAAATTAATGGCATAGTAGATTTAGCTACATAAAAGTTGAAAAAGATTGGCACGTCACTGAATACCATAAAATTCAAAGAAAGTGGCGCACTTAGAAATATATATTTTGCAATACAAATAACAGAATAAGAATAGTATTTTGTAATATATGTTCTACATTCTATATTATAAATTACACTAGTATCTGGAGGAAAAAAACAAACACCCCAATAGAAATGTGGGTAAAGAACATTAATAGTTTGTTTTTAAAGGAAGAAATGAATACTGTGGTCTAATAAACCTCTCAAAATATTTACATCAATAGTTATCAACAAATTCCAAATTGAGAGAGATGTCACATAGGAAAGTGGCAATATTAGAATCTGGATGGTGTCTGAGCTTTGACAGGTTAACAAGGAAGAGGTTCTTTATAAAATTGCTATGTATATTGGAATTGGAATTGGTATATTGGTATGTATATTGGTACATGTTTTCTGATGGATACTTTAGTATTACTGATCAAAATTATAAAGATTGCCAACAATTAGTGGCCTAGAAAACATCTTTTGGAACTTTATTACTGGGAATAATGTTATTTTTTTAGAGAAGCATTTGACTGATCTAATTTTATTTTCATAACATTAAATTGTTCATTATCAAGGATTCATTCATTTTTGGTTGTTTGCTTTTTAAAAAATGTTTTGATATGTGGACTCATGTCTGTTTTCCATCTTCTGTCAATTGAAAAGTATACATACTTTTTAAATGCTTATATTTATTGTCTTTAAGATTTTATAAATTTAAAATTAACTTCTAAACATTGTAATAAAAACTCTTTTCAGCAAATATTTGCACTTTTATAGTTTTGTTGTTAAATCTTTAATATTTGACTCTCTGTATGAGTGTTCCTTGTTTCACATTGCTTTTTTTAATATAATGAAATTAATTTTTGTTAATGAAAATGGAAGTGAAATTTGAATTAGGATTGTTTTATAAGCATATTTCACATACTAAATTCTAGGTACCAATTAGTACAGCACCGCTTATTAGACATATACTATAATGTTACAATTCTTGAGTTGTTCAATTTATTCTTCTCATTTTGTTTGATGTGTCCGCCTCCACCCATCCACACACACTCTCAAGTCTTTAGGTTTCTTGGTCACCATTGAAACTTGCTCTATGTTATAGGCTTTGCATTGGCCTCCTTTTCGAATGTTTCAAGGTAGATAATGAAACAAATATTTCCTCCATCTAAAATGCTTCATGTTATTATATTTTTGGTTATTGCTTGTTTATAATTTATTTATTCTATTCCTCAGGAAGTCTAATCCCCATAGATTAGATTCCTCTTTTCTGTCTTCCTTATCAAAGAATGTCTCTTAGAATTTTCATCTCAGAGTAACCCGTGTGGCTCAGTGGTTGAGTGTCTGCCTTAGGCTCAGGTCATGATCCTGGGTTCCTCAGATTGAGTCTCACATGAAACTCCCCACAGGGAGCCTGCTTCTCCCTCTGCCTAGTCTCTACCTCTCTCTGTGTCTCATGAATAAATAAATAAAGTCTTTACAAACTTTTTTTTTCATCTCTGACTAGTAGGGTCACCAAACGTGTGCACTAAGTCAGATATTCTACTGTCTGCATGAATGGCTCTGATTTTATTGCTCATGAATACTTTCTCTGGTTTTCTTATGTTTTAACCATTCCCTATATCAGCAGCCATGATTTCTTGTGTTCCTTTTTCAGTCTGCTTTCTTTTGATCAACAATGTAGTCATTGTTTTCCATCTCTGATATTTTCCTCTTGTTTTCTTAATTTCTATTTTTCTCATTATCGTTGAAGTTACAGAGAGGATGACTTGAGAGAGGGTTTCTTGTTGTCTTCTTTCAATCTCATCATGTAGAATCTAATATCCAAGCAAAATTCTGGAGGATTTAGTCACATGAATGATTCCTTTTTTATCTTATATTCCCTTGGGCTTTTTCAGAAATCTTTTAATAGAGTGAAGGAAGGTTAGAAAGTTGATCTCAACATTTTTTCCTGGAAATCCTCTGATTAATGTTTTTAAGTGGTTTCTGACATTTGATTTCCATTCATACTTTTGGCTTCTGATGTTCTACTTCTGTATTATTGAACACTCGCCAACTTTCTTAATCTATGTCCTTTTCATTTCTCAATGAATCATACGTTACCTTCTGATACCTCTTCTTTCTTCAAATTTGCTTTGGACTTCAGATTTAAGTGTGTTTGCCTTTCTTTTCCTAGCTGAGTGCTAAACTCTTTGAGCTAACTCCCTTATTATTCATGCAGAGCTTTAGAGAGGTAGTAGCAAAAATAAAGACTATTTATTTTAATTTGAGTAGATCCTCATCAAAACTGATAGGTGTTTGAAGTGAACAAGAGTTTACTTTATATATTTTTACATTATTGCAAGGTTATGATCTTTACAGTTGTGTAACAGTTACTAAAAAGAGGAAAAATATAGGAAATAGTTGAAAAACTAATTTGCAATTAATTCTACTGAAAATTTTTATTCTGCATATGAGCAGTATTGCTGGTTCTGAAATAGAACTTCAGCAAATTATCCTTTGGATATTACAAATAGAATATATTAAAAAGCCACATGGTATAAATTGGTGAACATGCTAAAATTAACGCAACGTACATTGTAATTCAAATGTTTTGATATTTGTAACATTTCTTCTACATGTCATTTTTTTTTTACATGTCATTTTAAAAGACAAACAGTCGATAAAAGATTAAGCTAGATGGAATGATCCTTTAGACAATTTACTTCTAACTATAATCATTTAGAAGGCTCTTAGTGATTCAGAAAGCACATTATATACTCAGAGCTGATATTCACTAGGAGGATTGATACAGTCATGCCATTTGTTAAAATATTAAACTGCTTCTATCCTAGTTGGTAAATAGCTTTTACCATGAGCTTTCTCAGTGGCTACCCACCAAGTCTGCTTCTGCCACCTGGCTATTGAGATTAGGAGCACTTCAGTGCTTCTAAAACCTTTTAATCACTGATGCATGCATGTATTGCAAATTAATTTTGGCATGCTGTGACTATTCAGTCTATTACATAAGCTATTTTTAAAGGCATGTATTATTTCCTTTGATATTCAATTCATCTTCTCCAATTTTATAATCTTTAAAGAAAAGCCTCAGATTAAAATATCTATCCCTCTGTTAAAAACTGAATCTTGCTCTTACATAGCATTTTCTTCAGTATGAAGGAGCATGGGAATAAAGAGAATTGACCTTACATTGTCTGTGTCAGAAAGGAGCTTTACATTTAGTGGTGTAAACAGTCCATAAATAATGCAGGGGAAAAGGCAAGGAAGGAGGGACATGGGGAGGTATAAAATATGGGCACTATAGTGATTACTATCGTTTCACTAGTTCCAAGTAATGTGAAAGATATCAGAAGATCAAAGCAGTTCAAATTTTAACAGAGAGAGCCTTTTTCCCTTTTGTTTACCTTTCATTAAGTTATACTACATATTTTCCTTCAAATCAACATTTCCTGGACCATTTTACTAGATACAGATATATCTAATATTTATTTTCATTATATTTATAAATATTGAAACCTTCTTTTGAATACTTACAAATTTTACAGTTCAAAATTATATTGTGAATTTCCTCTCAAATACAATTTAAGTTCTGACAAAAAATTTTAAAACAGTACTTGAGTTGGTACCTGGGTGGCTCAGTCAATTGGGCATCTGCTTTTGGCTCAGATCATTGTCCCAGGGTCCTGGGATGGAGCCCCTCATTGGGCTCCCTGCTCTCGATGGGGAGCCTGCTTTTCCCTCTACTTTTACCAACTGCTCCACCTGTTTGCTCTCTCTCTCAAATAAATAAATAAATAAAATCTTTTTTAAAAACCCAAAAACCCATACCTTGGGCTAATATGTGTGTATGTGTACCTGTCTGTATAATATGCAAACAAAAATGCAAAGAGAACTTACTCATTCAATATTTGATTTTTATGTGATAATAAACTGCTTTTCAGGTTTTGTAGAAGAATTTACATATATATATATGGCATAATAATAAGGTAAAGTTTAATATCAATTTTTGAAATTAGGTTAGGCACTTCATGTTACTTTGGTGGTAATTTTACAATATAATTTAAAAGCTGGCAAAACTTACTTGCTATGAATCATTATAGTAATTTAGATTTTTTTTCAAGTGCATTGGTTGGACAGCAACCACTCTCATCATCATTGATATAGTTAAAATCAAGCATTTAGAGTTTAGCACACAGGTAGTTGATGCTCAGCTTCACTTTCCAAGTTACAAAAAGTTTTCAATCTCTCTGAACCTCATTTCACTTCTCTATAAAATTAGAAAAACATAATATCTACCTTGTAGTGTGCTAGTAGGGATTGCAAAGGATGATGTATAGAAAGTGCTTCAAATAACCACTAGAACATAAATGTTAGCTATTATTATTCTTTTTTATTATAATTTTTTAATAATAAATTTATTTTTTATTGGTGTTCAATTTACCAACATACAGAATAACACCCAGTGCTCATCCTGTCAAGTGCCCCCCCAACAGTGCCCATCACCCATTCACCCCCACCCCTTGCCCTCCTCCCCTTCCACCACCCCTAGTTCGTTTCCCAGAGTTAGGAGTCTTTATGTTCTGTCTCCCTTTCTGATATTTACCACACATTTTTTCTCCCTTCCCTTATATTCCCTTTCACTATTATTTATATTCCCCAAATGAATGAGAACATACACTGTTTGTCCTTCTCCGATTGACTTACTTTACTCAGCATAATACCTTCCAGTTCCATCCACGTTGAAGCAAATGGTGGGTATTTGTCGTTTCTAATGGCTGAGTAATATTCCATTGTATACATAAACCACATCTTCTTTATCCATTCATCTTTCGATGGACACCGAGGCTCCTTCCACAGTTTGGCTATTGTGGACATTGCTGCTAGAAACATCGGGGTGCAGGTGTCCCGGCATTTCATTGCATCTGAATCTTTGGGGTAAATCCCCAACAGTGCAATTGCTAGGTCGCAGGGCAGGTCTATTTTTAACTCTTTGAGGAACCTCCACACAGTTTTCCAGAGTGGCTGCACCAGTTCACATTCCCACCAACAGTGTAAGAGGGTTCCCTTTTCTCCGCATCCTCTCCAAAATTTGTGGTTTCCTGCCTTGTTAATGTTCCCCATTCTCACTGGTGTGAGGTGGTATCTCATTGTGGTTTTGATTTGTATTTCCCTGATGGCAAGTGATGCAGAGCATTTTCTCATGTGCTTGTTGGCCATGTCTATGTCTTCATCTGTGAGATTTCTGTTCATGTCTTTTGCCCATTTCATGATTGGATTGTTTGTTTCTTTGCTGTTGAGTTTAATAAGTTCTTTATAGATCTTGGATACTAGCCCTTTATCTGATAGGTCATTTGCAAATATCTTCTCCCATTCTGTAGGTTGTCTTTTAGTTTTGTTGACTGTATCCTTTGCTGTGCAAAAGCTTCTTATCTTGATGAAGTCCCAATAGTTCATTTTTGCTTTTGTTTCTTTTGCCTTCGTGGATGTATCTTGCAAGAAGTTACTGTGGCTGAGTTCAAAAAGGGTGTTGCCTGTGTTCTCCTCTAGGATTTTGATGGAATCTTGTCTCACATTTAGATCTTTCATCCATTTTGAGTTTATCTTTGTGTATGGTGCAAGAGAGTGGTCTAGTTTCATTCTTCTGCATGTGGATGTCCAATTTTCCCAGCACCATTTACTGAAGAGACTGTCTTTCTTCCAATGGATAGTCTTTCCTCCTTTATCGAATATTAGTTGACCATAAGTTCAGGGTCCACTTCTGGGTTCTCTATTCTGTTCCATTGATCTATGTGTCTGTTTTTGTGCCAGTACCACACTGTCTTGATGACCACAGCTTTGTAGTACAACCTGAAATCTGGCATTGTGATGCCCCCAGCTATGGTTTTCTTTTTTAAAATTCCCCTGGCTATTCGGGGTCTTTTCTGATTCCACACAAATCTTAAAATAATTTGTTATAACTCTCTGAAGAAAGTCCATGGTATTTTGATAGGGATGGCATTAAACGTGTAAATTGCCCTGGGTAACATTGACACTTTCACAATATTAATTCTGCCAATCCATGAGCATGGGATATTTTTCCATCTCTTTTTGTCTTCTCAATTTCTTTCAGAAGTGTTCTATAGTTTTTAGGGTATAGATCCTTTACCTCTTTGGTTAGGTTTATTCCTAGGTATCTTATGCTTTTGGGTGCAATTGTAAATGGGATTGATTCCTTAATTTCTCTTTCTTCAGTCTCATTGTTAGTGTATAGAAATGCCATTGATTTCTGGGCATTGATTTTTGCCCATAGAACGAATCTGGAAGTACTCCATCTCTTTCTATCTTTCCAAACAGCTTTAGTAGAATACGTATGGTTTCTTCTTTAAACGTTTGATAGAATTTCCCTGGGAAGCCATCTGGCCCTGGACTTTTGTATCTTGGGAGGTTTTTGATGACTGTTTCAATTTCCCCAACCAGGCCTGGTTATTGGCCTGTTCACGTTTCTATTTCTTCCTGTTCCAGTTTTGGTAGTTTGTGGCTTTCCAGGAATGCGTCCATTTCTTCCAGATTGCCTAATTTATTGGTGTATAGCTGTTCATAATATGTTTTTAAAATCGTTTGTATTTCATTGGTGTTGGTAGTGATCTCTCCTTTCTCATTCATGATTTTATTAATTTGAGTCTTCTCTCTCTTCTTTTTAATAAGGCTGGCTAATGGCTTATCTATCTTATTAATTCTTTCAAAGAACCAACTCCTGGTTCTGTTGATCTGTTCCACAGTTGTTCTGGTCTCAATTTCGTTGAGTTCTGCTCGAATCTTAATTAACTCTCTTCTTCTGCTGGGTATAGGATCCATTTGCTGTTTTTTCTCTAGCTCCTTTAGGTGTAAGGTTAGCTTCTGTATTTGAGTTCTTTCCAGTTTTTGAATGGATGCTTGTATTGTGATGTATTTCCCCCTCAGGACTGCTTTTGCTGCATCCCAAAGATTTTCAATGGTTGTATCTTCATTCTCATTAGTTTCCATGAATCTTTTTAATTCTTCTTTAATTTCTTGGTTGACCCTTTCATCTTTTAGCAGGATGGTCCTTAACCTCCATGTGTTTGTGGTCCTTCCAAACTTCTTGTTGTGATTTAGTTCTAATTTCAAGGCATTATGGTCTGAGAATATGCAGGGGAGGATCCCAATCTTTTGGTATTGGTTCAGACCCAATTTGTGACCCAGTATGTGGTCTATTCTGGAGAAAGTTCCATGTGCACTAGAGAAGAATGTGTATTCAATTGAGTTCGGATGTAAAATTCTGTAGATAGATTTCTCTGTGAAATCCATCTGGTCCAGTGTATCATTTATAGCTCTCGTTTCTTTGGAGATGTTGTGCTTAGAAGACCTATCGAGTATAGAAAGAGCTAGATTGAAGTCACCAAGTATAAGTGTATTATTATCTAAGTATTTCTTCACTTTGGTTATTAATTGATTTAAATATTTGGCAGCTCCCACATTCGGGGCATATATATTGAGGGTTGTTAAGTCCTCTTGTTGGATAGATCCTTTAAGTATGATATAGTGTCCCTCTTCATCTCTCACTACAGTCTTCGGGGTAAATTTTTGTTTATCTGATATAAGGATGGCTACCCCTGCTTTCTTTTGAGGACCATTTGAATGGTAAATGGTTCTCCAACCTTTTATTTTCAGGCTGTAGGTGTCCTTCTGTCTAAAATGAGTCTCTTGTAGACAGCAAATAGATGGGTCCTGCTTTTTTATCCAGTCTGACACCCTGCGCCTTTTGATGGGGTCATTAAGCCCGTTCACGTTCAGAGTTACTATTGACAGATATGAGTTTAGTGTCATCATGATATCTATTCAGTCCTTGTTTTTGTGGATTGTTCCACTGAACTTCTTCTTAAAGGGGAATTTTAAGAGTCCCCCTTAAAATTTCTTGCAGAGCTGGTTTGGAGGTCACATATTCTTTCAGTTCCTGCCTGTCTTGGAAGCTCTTTATCTCTCCTTCCATTTTGAATGAGAGCCTTGCTGGATAAAGTATTCTTGGTTGCATGTTCTTCTCATTTAGGACCCTGAATATATCTGCCAGCCCTTTCTGGCCTGCCAGGTCTCTGTGGAGAGGTCTGCTGTTACCCTAATTCTCCTCCCCATAAAAGTCAGGGATTTCTTGTCTCTTGCTGCTTTAAGGATCTTCTCTTTATCTTTGGAATTTGCAAGCTTCACTATTAAATGTCGAGGTGTTGAACGGTTTTTGTTGATTTTAGGGGGGGATCTCTATTTCCTAGATCTGAATGTCTGTTTCCCTTCCCAGATTAAGAAAGTTTTCAGCTATGATTTTTTCAAATACATATTCTGGCCCTCTGGCCCTTTCGGCGCCCTCGGGAATCCCAATTAAACGTAGGTTTTTCTTCCTCAGGCTGTCGTTTATTTCCCTTAATCTATCCTCATGGTCTTTTACTTGTTTGTCTCTTTTTTCCTCAATTTCCCTCTTTGCCATCAACTTGTCTTCTATGTCACTCACTCGTTCTTCCACCTCGTTAACCCTCATAGTTAGGACTTCTAGTTTGGATTGCATCTCATTCAATTGATTTTTAATTTCTGCTGATTAGATCTAAATTCTGCAGTCATGAAGTCTCTTGAGTCCTTTATGCTTTTTTCTAGACCCACTAGGAGCTGTATGATAGTGCTTCAGAATTGGCTTTCTGACATTGAATTGTAATCCAGATTTTGTAACTCTGTGGGAGAGAGGACTGTTTCTGATTCTTTCTTTTGAGGTGAGATTTTCCTTCTAGACATTTTGGTCAGTGCAGAGTGGCCAAAAACAAGTTGTATTGGGAAAAGGAGAAAAAGAGAGGAGAGAAAGAAGGAAAGAAAAGAGAAAAAGAAAAAAAGAAAAAAGGAAGAAAAAAAGAAAAAAAGAGAAGAAAAAGAGAAAGAAAAAGAAAGAGAGGGGAAAAAAGGGTGGGGGAAGCAAACAGAGATCAAGAAGCAAAAAAGAAGAAAAAGCCACGGAGGAGTATCTTCTGATTCTGTATACTTTAAGTCCCTTGACTTCCCCTGGAACTTGTCCATCTAGCTGGTCTTCTGGGGGATGGGCCTGTTGTGCTGATTTTCAGGTGTTAGCACTTGGGGGAGCTGCTCTGCCCCCTGCCTGGTGCAAGGCTCAGTGGGGGTTGTTTACCCCGTGAGGCCCCAGGTGGAACAAGCACAGTGGCAGCGGCCAGCTCTGGAGCCCTAGAGTCAGCTCTCGCAGTAACGACTGAGGTCTCCGTCTGCAGGGCCTGGAGGCTCCAGGGCGGGGCCGCTGATCTGCTCAGCTCGGGGCAGGAGCGTCCTTGCTGTCCTGGGCCCTCCTGGCCTCTGCCTGTCCGGGGGGAGGCCGGATCCTGGGCTGTGTCTCGGCGCCCTGCGCTCCCTGCCGCACTCCCTGCCGGGCTGCTCCCGGGTCCAGCCATGCGCGCTGCAGCCCTTAGGGTGCTCGGCGCACTCTCCCCGGGGGCAGGTGCCTGTTAGTGTCCCAGGGAGCCCGAGGGCATCCCCGCCCTCCTGGGTCCTGCTCCAACTCCCTGCGAGCCCCTTTCCGCCCGGGAAGGTTGGTGCAGCTCCTGCTTCTCCTGGACGGGGCTCTCCTGTCCTGGGGACACTGGCCCCGGCCTCAGCTCGGCTCCTCGCGGGGCCCCTCCCCCTTGGAGGCCTTTTGTTTCTTTATTTCTTTTTTCCCCGTCTTCCTACCTTGATAGAAGCCCGAACTCTTCTCACTGTAGCATTCCAGCTGGTCTCTCTTTAAATCTCAGGCCGAATTCGTAGATTTTCAGGATGATTTGAAGATTATCTAGGCAATTTGGTGCGAACAGGTGATTTGAGGACCCTACTCTTCCGCCGTCTTGCCCCTCCCCCTATTATTATTCTTGTAATAAATCAAAAAAATTCTTTCTTTCTTTTGTAGTGCTAATTACTAAAAAGCCTTCCACATAGTCTGCACTAATATCATAGTCCTTAGTGAAGTTACTTATCCATGGCAAAGAAAATAAAATTTTGTTTTAGGTGATGTTTATAATGCATGACTTAAGTTTTAGAGCTGGGTGTTTATTGTTCCCCCATTATATACCCTATATTTTGACTTAAGTAGGGGGCATTCATGGTCATAGCTTGCTTATTTAGCATGATAATTTATCAATATTTGTGAGAAGTGGTAATTGCCTCTAATCTTTGGAATGCTGATCTAAATAGGGTCTCCTGACAAGTATATGTAGAAATACGTGATGAAACAACATCTAAAATACAGAGTAAAGGAAGAAAGTATCATCACCTTGTACGTGCAATGGTATGCAGTGGAGGTGGTTAAGTTTATGTAATATTGTTATCCCTAAACCAACCTTTTTCAGTGGCTTTATATCTAGTCTATCTACTTTGTACCATAATCTCGCTTACCCTGGCCCTTTGTCTTTAGTCATTCACAAAGCTCTTATAGAGTGGAGAGAAGAGAACAGATTCCAGTCTTTGGCACCCAATATTGTTCAAGTCCTGAAACATATGATCTGTTGAAATATTTATGGGGTTTATTTGCATTCTGATTGTCCAGGAGAAAAAAGGAACACAGATTCAGAATATTAAAAGGAAGAAGGAGGAAGAAGAGGAAGAGTGGGAAAATGAAGAGTAGGAATAAACAGAAGGAGAGGGGAAAAATGGGGGTGTGTGAAAAGTCTTCACCATTTCTAAGGACTATATCACAAAAAGGAAGAAAGAGATTAATGGTCAACAGCCTGGGAATGGGGATTGGATTTCTCTTACACCCAAACATACACTGAACCTCCTCTAAGATTTTTCCTGTGCTCATTAGAGGTAGAATGGAACTAGTGATATTAAAGTAAGAAAGATTCATATTGTGATAAATAGTAGTAAAGGGGAACTGGATCTTACAGTTACCAATCAATTTCAAGGGATCATTTGAAAGGTATTACTGATAACAAACATTTGGAAGAACTCAGTATTTTTCCAGGAAAATAGTTGTGATCTATTAAGAGGTCATAGGTTTTACCAGGGAAATAAAATATTGTAGATTTGTCAGTCTAGATTTTTAGCTTTTAGAATGTGACTTAATTTCTACTGATTATGGTTGGACTGATTTCCTTATCACAGTTCAAAATGTGAAAGTACACATGCCTTCAGTTGTTGTAAGCCTTAGAATTTCAAAAATATGGATCGATATTCTTTTCCATTCTATTTGAAAAGTAAAGGTATAATTTTTCAAATTGATTACTACTGGCAAAAATTCAAAAAAAAATCTTGCATTATCAGTAAAAAAGCTCATTACATTTCCAACAAGATATATTCTAACTGGCTTTCCAAACATCTTTAGGGGACAATGTACTAAACTAAGTGCTTAAAATATGTCCCCATTAATGGAATTCCAGATATCTACATTTGCAAACATCTGAAATCCAGGAGTTTCATATTTTTCAGAGTCATTCGTCTATATTATCTCATTGAATCTTCAAATAGGAAAAATGCTAAATGAGTAGGATGTGTTTTATTACTCCCTAGGTGAAAAATGTGATCTGAAACAAAAAGAGAAGAAGCTACATGGGTCACTTGCAGTGATCAAACTAATTAGTAACAAAGAAATGTGTTTTTCTCTTTTTCTTTCTTTTCATTTTGTTTCCTTTTTTTCTTTTCTCCTAAGACCTTGGATTGTTTTCTTTTTATTCTAAAATTTTGAGCCAATGACATGAATCTGTGTGATAGGTCGCTGGTGTTAGAATTTGTGGCATTAGTAAATGCACTGGTTATCTATATTGTTATAGATAGGGAAATCTATATTTATTTCTAACCTCTCTATCCTTTAGATAAAATTTTTTTCTTCATTTTGTGGATTGGGGAAACATTTCTTCCACCATACTTGGGGATCTTTCTTCCTGTGATCTTTTTACTCACCGTGTAAAAAATGTAATCTTTTCTTCAGATGGTAAAATCCTGTAGCCCAGATATGTAATCATTTATAATGTCATGCATGTTGATTATCCCTGTGGCCATGATTGTGTGATTCTCAAATCCATTCTTCATGGTGATTCTTGGCTCTACACTGTGAGAGATGCCTCTTTTCCAGAAGAAACTAGCTCTGTCTGAAGCTGAGTATCTTCTCAGGCTCCTTCATGATCATAGAAAACTGTGGACATAGAGATATTTTTTTTCATTTTTAACTGCTTCTGCCCTTTTTAATTCAATCTGATACTACTCCCTTAAAAATGTTGTGTACTCCATATGTTTGTTTTGACTGTTTTTTATATAGCATGACTCAAAAGCCAAATCTACAATTATTTCTGAAATAAACCTCTCTCAATTTTGGATACAGCATTGAGATGTTAAAGTCATTGAGATTCTTAGAAACCATTTTGTGTAGCTGATGAGGACTAGTTGGTACCTCCATAGTCTTTCTGGATTATTAACAGAGAATCATAAAGCCATACTAGACTTATTGCTTACTGTGAATCCATTTTGAGAATCTTACTGGTGGGAGAGACTGAGGAAATACAGTTTTCTTTTTGAATCATTTGAGTCCTGTGCTCTCCATATTTGCTATTAAAACCACATATATATTGAAAATTTCTACCTCAGATCAGCTTTCTCTTCTTGTACTTTAATACATGCAGCTAAAAAATTTACAAGATTGAGCCTGGAGTCACAAGCACATTTTATGTTTTCTAAGTAACCACAGGGTATGGCTTTATCACTGCTAAAACCACAGATGACCATTTTTCTCAGCCTCCAACAAGAATTTCTTCACTTCTTTTCCAGTTTCCACTAACATTTTGTCTGCCATTCTCCCAGCCTTCACCAACAGCTTCCTTGACACTTGTCTAGCCTCTGCCCACTCACTGCCTAGTACCAAAGCCAGTGTATATCTTTTAAAATTGCTATTACATTAGAGACTCACTTCTGATAAAATTTTCTGGTCAGTTTTCTATTACTGCATAATGAGTACCATTAATGTAATAATCTATCATTGTAACTAAGTTTGTCTCTCTTAAAATTGACTTGCTTGTATTAGAAACAAGAAATTGGCTTTATCTGCAACTGATTTAATTTTTACCACTAGGTTAGCAGTATGAATACATGGTAACCCTTTTAAAAAATTATTATAGTGTGCCAGGCATTGTGCTAAAGATATAAATCCCATTCTCTCATTGTATCTTCAGAATAGTTTCTTCAGGGACGCCTGGGTGGCTCAGCAGTTGAGCATCTGCCTTTGGCCTAGGGCGTGATCCTGGAGTCCCAGATCAAGTCCCACCTCAGGCTCCTGCTGGGAGAGCCTGCTTCTCCTTCTGCCTGTGTCTCTGCCTCTCTCTGTGTGTCTCTCATGAATGAATAAATAAAATCTTTAAAAAAAAAAAAAAAGAATAGTTTCTTCAATGAGATCCATAGTATCATTTCACTGGTATGGTATCTGAGGTTTAGGAAAGGTGTCTAACCTTCTCAATGTCAAATAGAAAGTAATAGTAAGGTTTGAAGCAGTCTTACTATTCTGACAGCAGAAGCAGTACTTGCAAATACTACACTATGTTGCCTAAAATGTTGCATATTTGATTAATATTTTGGGGGCCTTAATAATGACAAGGGATAACAATAATTAGAGTCAGTACCCTATGTCATCTTTATTTGTCAAACAAGGGCAAGCTAGTATCAAGTCATATATTCTTGAATAAATCCTATTTTACAAAACTCAATACCACCCATTTGTTAGTGGAGCTATGTTCTGACTATAACATGACTAAAAATTCAGTTTCCATATTTCATTGAAGAAGTTTTTCATATAACACAGTGAAATGAACAGCAGATTGGGGCCTTCCAAGGTGTGAGATTCAAGATTGGAGCTGCAAATTCACTACATTTCTGTGACAAGGTTTTCCTCTTTTTTCATTTAGAGACTCAGAAGGAGCAGGGTGGGGTGGGGGTAGAGGGCAATACACTAGATGAAAAAGATTAGAATTAAAAATACTTAAAGAAACTATGCTTTACCACATTCAAACATAAACCAGTGTTAAAATTAGACTAAAACATTGCTACTCCTTAGAAGCCCTTAATTTGCTTTCTTGAAGGGAAAAAATTATAATTATCATATCAATTGTTTATATGCAAATTGTAATTTTTGCACTGTATCAGAAGACTTAAACCTTTTAAAGGGTTTTAAATCTTCTCCTAATTATTCTATTTTCTTACTTAGTTAGAAAGCTATCTGCATTAAGATATACCTTCAGCCTAACTTCTGAACTATTAGCAATTCAGAATTTAACTACAGGAAAGCAAATGCACATATTTCTTAACATAATCAAAATTTAGTGATTCTAGAAATTGGCCTGGATGCTTGCCATTTGAATATGGAACGGAAGAGTCTGATTTTTGCCTTCTGCTCAGAGGAATGCTGTAAGAAGTCTGAGTCAATAACCATCATGAGTTAATCCATACACAGCAGTCTAGCACAAAAGGTTATCCAGACACAGATATGATATGGCAGCTACATGGTTTGTTCTCTGAAACGATGTAAATGAGAAAATCCCAGCTATCAACAAATAAAAGAACCCTTAGGAATCTTTCAGGTATCAAAGAGGGCTTTATACCCACCCTGTTCTCTTTTCATCTGCTCACAGGAAAAAAAGTCAAAACAAAAAACAAAAGCAATTGAGAACTCAGAACTCTATGGTTAAGTGAAATACACTTTTGAACTAAAAAAACAAAAGCATTTTTCTATAATGGAGCTATTTTTCTTCACATTACAGAAATTAAATGTTTGAAATACAAACTAGATTTCAAAAACATCAAAATGCAAAATATTTCTTTTAATTGTTTCTTACACTAAACAATTTGTATGTCATATCTATAAGGAAAAGTCAGGCACATATTAATTTTAACATACATGTAGGTGAGCCAGATATTTAGACTTGCATTAATAATATGTAAAATATATTTACATACCAATATTTCATTATGATTATATGTTCACATGTTATCACTATTGAGCTAGTACTTCTATTTTAAATACATTTCCTGATATGTACTCTTTTGATCATTATGCAAACTTGCTGAATATAAGTAGATGAGATTCTCAAATTCTACAAACTGTTAATCAAATAATAAGATTAGAAGACTATTCATGTAGTCATTTCTAAAATTGTCTTTTATACTCATCGTTTATTTTTCTTTTTAGATGTTTCTATTTTTAGCCAGGGTTGTGGGAGGAGGAACAGGGAGAGAGGAGTTATTTACATAGATAATGTGTTTGGTATAAGTAAGCTATGACCCTGTTGTAGGTCCACCGTGGGCACTACTTTCACTTAGCATCAGCAAATGGTCTCTTTACCTGTATTTATCAAATCCTAGGAGATACAGCTAATAGAGAGGACATGTTAGAAAGAAAAGATTTTTGTAATATCTTCCTCAATTTTAAAAAGAAAAAAATGGAAAGGGGGATAGGTAATGCCAAGTATGATATTCGTTCTACAAAGGACGTTTTCAGTAGATAATTATTTTTAGTAGATAATTCGCAAGTATATTTACTAAAATGGGATTTAATTTCAATGTGACTTTTAGGGAATACATGCATTACTTGCATTGGCAGCACAGCAGAACAAGAAGAGAGCAGGCCTCAGATAAAATCCTGTTTCTGCCTTAAATATTACATGTAATTTCTACAGCCTCAGTGTCCTCATCTATAATGATACTTGTCCTGGAGAATTTTTTTTTTTTTTTGATGGCATTTAAGGGATAGCAAACAAAGGGCAGAGTCCCTACAGCCTTGTGTTGCTTCTTTCCCTCAGGCTTTTAAAATGACTAACACCCAATGTATTTTAGCTAAGTATAATTGAGAAGAAAGCATGGAGTATTCATGGTTTGCTACTATGAAATAAAGAAAACAAGATATGACCCTAACTATAATCAAATGGAGAGTGCTACAACACTTTTCTCTGTTGGCTATGCCTCCCTTGTTTAAAAAGAAGAAGAAGAAGAAGAAGAAGAAGAAGAAGAAGAAGAAGAAGAAGAAGAAGAAGAGAGAGGAGGAGGAGGAGGAGGAGGAGGAGGAGGAGGAGGAGGAGGAGGAAAAGAAGAAAGTCAATACAGTATCATTGCAAATCTCCAATTGGCCTTGCTTCCTAATCATTTTCTGCAGCCAGAGGCAGCAAATGTTGAACAAGGCAATAGGTGAGAATGCGAAGTTCCCAGAAATAGAAAGTGTAATTCTAATATGTAATTCACTAGAGGAAACACTTCAAGGCCTCCATTTATCACTTGTGAGCAGGTGCCTCTGTGGGGGTAAGTTTATTTGCATTTTCAGGGGCAAAATGTTCTTTCATCAGAAATAGGAACTTAGCATGAGCAGAGAGAGGCAATCCACGTGGTCTAGTTGCAGATGGGTATGGAACCTTTCCAGCTGAGTTTGCACATCAGCATGGCTGCACTGCTACTCAGGCTTTATGATGCCAGGAGGAAAATCAATGCTCTTGGTTACCCTGAGACTCGGAATTTGAAGAATGTGTTTATATCCATCAATTAGAACTTGTGTGCTTTTCCCCTTGTTTCTCACTCTTCCCTCATCACCCACAAAACAAGGCTAGATTTGAATGGTTAGGAATCACCTTGGTACTTCTGTTTCTTTGACATTTCAGATCTAGTACCTATAGATATTTCTGACAGATTTCAAATTTCCAGTTTTGTCTTGCTGTTTTCCTATGCGCTCCATGCATTCGCTAGGCTGATGAGCTTCTCTTGGTAGCATTGATTTCTACTTTAGAATACATTCTGTGGCAATATTGTTTCTAAACCATAGAACTTCCACCCTGTGTCATTTAAGGTTCAGCCGGAAAGGTAGAATCAGTAGGATATATCTAGTAAGAGATACTGCAAGGAGCTGGCTAGGCAAGTCTGATATCTGTAGGACATATTGTCAGGAACTCTGGGCACAGGCAAAGTTGCTGTCACACAGGAGAAGCTTCAGCTCTGTTTTAAGACTTTTCAACTGATTATATCAGGCACTCCTTGATCATATAGGATATTCTCCCTGTCAACTGATTATGGACTTTAATCACATCTACAAAATACCTTCACAGCAACTCTAGGTTATTGTGTAATGGTAGCCTTGCTAAGCTGACACATCAAAAGGCTGTCACCTTCTCCAAATAATGAAGATCTTTGAAGGAAATAAAAGTCGATTATTGTGCAACTATTTTATCAAATATTATAATGTCATTAAAAGCAATGTTTATACAAAGTGTTATGAGATGGCATAAATGCTTCTTCTGCAATGCTATCAAGAAAAGGGATAGTAAGTCACATAACTATGTAAAAGTTCTCAGTGGAAGAGGGGCAAAGAATGATTCATGTTATAGGATTGGTACGTCTTGTTTGTATTCTATAATTTTGAAATGTTTAAGTGGATAGTTATTATTTTTCTAATAAGCCAATATTTAATTTATAAGTAGAATATATACCCAATCACGCTGCCTTCTAAAGATACTTGTGTTCACATGGGCTATCCTTTGACCATCTGCTTTTTCCCAGTTCTCTTTGTTTCTTCCAAATTTGGCCTTCTCAATCTTATTAGCCCTCACACACCTCTTTCTATCTATTCTCTCCATCAAGCCTTACTAATCCAGAGCCTGCAGGGGAAACAGCAGAAACTGCTCATGTTCACATTCACCATCAAACTTGGTCATACTCATTATATTCCCTCAGCATCCTTATACCACAAGGTTGAGAATCTACTCACTTTGATTCCCACATGAGAGAATTATTTTTAAAAAATTAAGTTTATTTTCTACAACTAAACCCAATCCCACCATCAAACTCCCTGGAAGTTAGGTACAATGATTCTCATTTTACTTAAAGGAAATCCAGTCACTGAGAAGTTAAGTAAGCCACTCAGCTGAAGGCAACAGACCTTCCCAGTTTAAAACAGCCTCTTTATCAGTAACATGATCTCTTTGGGATAAATATAGAACTATTTCAAAATTCAAGTTCCCTCCCCGAGTTATTTCTCTCATCGTGCAGTTTTTCTTCCCCTTCTTCTGTTCAAGAGCATATATAAATTTATCGGGAAGTTTGTTATCACTATTGGCTTTGGGGTGGCATTGACCTCAGCCCCTGTTGTTATCGCTGATGAGAAGCCAGAGGATCCTGTAATTTGTGTTCTGTTCTCTTAGCACAGGCTCTCCTGGCAATTGTTCTGGAACAGCCAGTCTGCACCTCCACTGATACTGAAATCCCTACTTGTTAATAGTGTTTTAGATCCTCTCAGGCTTGTCCGGGACTTCTACCTGACTTTCAGTTTGTCCTGCAGTGTTTGCATTAGGTTCACTTTTTCCTCAGTGCTGACCTCACAGGTAAGCTTTCTCAACAGGGAGACCCCTCTGTAAAGCCTAGGAGCTGGGGGAAGGTGGAAGGCATTTTCCTCAGACTCTGCCTTTGCCAAAACATGTCACAAGACTGCATGTACTCACTGTAGCCAACTCATAGGAGCAGAAAGAACAAACTAGCATCAAGGCACGAATCTTCTCCCACTCTCTACTTCTATCTCAAGTGCCTCTTCCCCTGTGTGATATTCTCTTTCAATGGGAAAGCTGGGAGAAGAAAAGAAGGTGAAAAGAAAAGAAAATGAAAATGATGGAAAGTGGGGAGAAAGTTATCTTACCTTAATCATATATGCTATATTCGATTTAATTCCATTGCAAATAAGAGTATACCTCTTGAGCATGCATTTTTTTTCCCTTGGTGAGATGTGCCTTGAGCTTACCACTTATAACAGTATCCTGCACCCATTATATAGGAAAGTCATTAACAGTACTGAGGGAGTAATTAAAGATAGCTATTATATATCTTTGGTGAGTTAGACTTAACCAGGAAAGCAATCCTTGTTTAATTGAAGAGCCTTATTTGCTTTTCTCATTTTATTTCAGTTATAGTATATTAGATCTCTGGAAAACAGAGTCCTACTTTTTTTGCTGAATTGTTGCATAATCAAATGATTTGAGGTTTACTCAATTTATATTTCTCGGTCTCAGTTCCTCATCTAGAAATTCAATCTGATAATTAAAAAAAAATGTTTCTAGTTCTAAAAGCTTATTATACTTCTACTTTAAAAATTACATTAGAACTTTGACTTTAAGTGCAATTAGCACTAATCAATCCTGCCTGGGCTCTGTAGGTGACTATACTCTTCAGGATTTCTGTAGTTGTGGTCACATTGTATTTTTATTAGATAGTAATACTCTAGATTACTCACTTCTGATGCTGTCATAGAAAACTGACTAATTCATTAACTTTAATATCCCCAGGCCCCTGCATGGATTAGTGATATTAGAGAAAAATTCCCAAAATGATATTTGATGTTCAGCTGATCAATTCTGTTTGAACATGGCTTTTACATGGTGAGAATGGTGAAGTAGCTTTCTCTCCTCTTTTTTTTTTTTTTTTTTCCACAGCCACAGAGCTGAGGCCAGTCCAAACTCGCCTGTTTATTTTCCAAGCCAAGTGACAGCCAGTCCTTCCCCTCCCTCCAGAGCAATATACAGCTGGGAGTCCACACCCCACTCCTCTTGAACCTTATACAGCAGACCCCAAAATACAATCTCAACTTAGAAAATAACCTGTGAATAAGACCTCAGTTGACCAACCTCAGTCCAAACAGTGTGTTCATTTATTCATTCATTCAACAAATATTCTTTAAATACTACCTCTGTATCAGTTACTCTTCTAGGTCCTAGGGCATAAAGGATATAGGTTTGAACATGTTACAAAAAGGTCATGTTCTGAACTTGGAGCTTAAAGAAGGGAAACAGATGAGAAACTTACCAAAAGGATGACTAGAGAGTTTGAAATGGATCTTAGGCAAAATAGGTAATATGATTTTCTTAAATGACTTAAACAATGATAATTTCTTTGTCAAATTATTATGAGGGAAGCTTATATTGTATTAAAAAGAACGATTTTATTGATTTAAAAAGTGTATAAAAATAAAATTTCATTTTTTGAAGCAACAATGGAAAAAATTATAGAAAATCATGAATAGGGAAGTAGATAGAGGTGATTGCTATTGATATTCCAGATATGGCTACTGGGATTTTAGAGCTCATGTGTTCAAGCTTAATGTTAAATATCCAAGGGATCCCTGGGTGGTTTAGCAGTTTAGCACCTGCCTTCAGCTCAGGGCAATCCTGGAGTTCTGGGATCGAGTCCCACCTCAGGCTCCCTGCATGGAGCCTGCTTCTTTCTCTGCCTGTGTCTCTGCCTCTCTGTGTGTGTGTGTGTGTGTGTGTGTGTGTGTGTCTCATGAATAAATAAATAAAATCTTAAGAAAAAAACATCCAAGGCTTACCGGCTTCTTAAGCTTTATTTTTTTTAAGATTTTATTTATTTATTCATGAGAGACACACAGAGAGAAGCAAAGACAGAGGCAGAGGGAGAAGCAGGCTCCATGCAGGGAGCCCAATGTGGGACTTGATCCGGGGACCCTAGGATCATGCCCTGAGCTAAAGGCAGATGCTCAACTGCTGAGCCACCCAGGCGTCGCTTAAGCTTTGTTTTGTTTTTTTTAAAGTTATATTTATTTATTCATGAGAGACTTAGAGAGAGAGAGAGGCAGAGACCCAGGCGGAGGGAGAAACAGGCTTCCAGCAAGGAGCCCAATGTGGGACTCGATCCTGCATCCCGGGATCATGCCCTGAGCTGAAGGCAGACGCTCAACCTCTGAGCCACCCAGGCGCCCCCTTTAAGCTTTATTTTGAATTGCAGACATAAAGTAGAGAATCAGTTACAGTTTTGTCAGTGAACACAAAGGAATAGTACCTTTTGGCACTTTTAAATATGTTTAATACTTAATATGTCTGTAGGATGGTTTGAAGGATGTAGTTTATACAATTAGAACATTTATGAGGGATGAGTCATAGTACATGAATCATGTTTGTTATCTGTTTTGAAATTTAAAATCACTAGCAGGTTTCCAAAATGCGTGTTCAAGTTCTAAGGAAGATAGGAAAGGACAAACCTCTGATATAAAGAAAATGATGCCACAGAACACACTTCAGAGAAAAGTAGTGTTTCTTATAGAGTTGAATGTTGAAATCATACAGTAATTGCTAGAAAAGAAATTCAGTGACTCTGACATCTTTGCTTTGGGTTGGCCCATGAGTTGTCTATGAGTGGTGTCAGCTTTCTACTTGTGCCGAAAACATTCAGTGGTTCAGTGCCAAAGCAGTTTTGACAAACTTTTTCATTGGTGCCAATTCTCATGATGGTGTGCTCTCAGCATTTGCCTTTGAATTTCAAATCGTTGTAAAACTCCAGGGGTTCACACTCTGTGAATGAAATGAGACAAGAAGATGTCAGCAAAACTGTTTAGCCGCATTTCACCATTTTTTTTCTTTCTTGGCTTCAACGTGGCTTGAGACCTGGCATACTGTATAACACAGTAAAGTGTTAGACAAAAAGTGCTAACCCATTCAGAAACAGTGAATCCTACAAGGAGAAAGCAATAAGCTACCAGAAAGGCATTGCCGACACCTTGCCATGCCTTCAGGCCTAGAAAACAATTATAAAAATGGTACATTTGGAAATCACTATGTCCCAGGCAGAAGCAATAAATTGACTGAGTTAATGTACATGATTTGACTACTGATATAAGCGAGCTATATGGCAAGCACACCTCAACAAGAAAAACAAGAGTTTAGTCTGGTACCCAGATGTTATTCAAATACACAGCTGTTAGGCACTGCATTGCCAACATTTAACGAGTGTAATCCCCCAGCCCCTACATTGTTGTACATAGTGGTAACAACAGCAACCTTATTCAAGAAGCTTAACCAGTATCTCTTTGGTAATGAGTTCAAACTGCCCACAGTTATGCTAGCTTCTGAGTGAAGCTATATTATATTGAAGAATCTGACTCCAATATTCTATGATATCACCATGATTCTGCTTTTAGGAATCATCGAGTTTAAGAAAGATATAATACAGATTAGATTTAGATTGGATTATGAGTTGAAACAAAATTAGAAGTTTTATATATCAGCTTTCACTTAGGATGCTGAGATAAACATAACTATACCACCAATACAAATGGCTTTTCAATGAGTCATTTTTACTTAAATGCAAAGAAGGCCATCCAGGAAACATTGATTTACATTAATATCACACTACACTTGAGGTATTCATTTATATTCCTTTTTTAAAGATTTTATTTATTTATTCATGAGAGACACAGAAAGAGAGACAGACACATAGGGGGAGGGAGAAGCAGGCTCCCTGCAAGGAGCTCTATGTGGGACTTGATGTGGGCTTGATCCGGGGATTCAGGGATCATGCCCAGAGCCAAAGGCAGACTCTCAACCACTGAGCCACCCAGGCCTCCCTATACTCTTTTTTTTGTTATCTTCTCTATCATTGCATCTGCCTGCACATAAATGTTTGGCCAAAGGACCTAATTTTACAATTGTTCACATTGGTGTGGTTCACATTTTCTTTCTGTATTTCAATGTGATGCAATGGAGATTAATACCTTAGATAATATATCTGGGACACAGGAAAAGTATGTATTTTCAGTGAATGACTCAATTCATTGAAGGGACAATGAAGCTATATCAAAGCTGTCTTGGATGTAGTACAAAATCACTTAACCTCTGCCGTGTCTTTTGTAGGATGGTGTAGGTTATGGAGTTGCACTCTGCAGCTGATTCCAGGAGAGTAATTAGGAAAAGAGCCAATTTGCTATTCATAGAACTCTTTCTGATGCAGAATAAAAGATGCACTTTCTTTTCCACTGACCCATTACAAGAACACTGTAAATACCTTACACTATTCTGTCTCCTTAAGAGAGGCCTGAATGGTGAGATTTAGTTGTAAAAATATTCACTAATATTCCAGCCAAATGTACAATTTATGAACATATTAATGTTGTCATTTTATTAGATAGGGAAAGGACTATGGCAGATCAATGCTCTCTCAAGACTTCATATCATTTTTTCCTTGGCCCTCCTATAGATGGAAATGACTATTTCTATTTATGGACTTTCATTGCTTTCCAAATATATTCTTTCACATGGCAATGGAATTTGATCATATAGCCAATGTATCTCAGCAGATTTTACATGCATGACAGCTATCTTCATATTGATCTTTTTAAATTGCTGTGATACTTTGCACTGTGTCTAAAGGCACTCAATGTTTCTTTTATTACAATGCACCAGGGAACCTTGATGTTCACCTCTTCTTTTCACTCACATCTCCTCTGTGAGTTCTTAGTCTCCATTCCTTAGATAACAGAATTGCAAATGTGCATATCCTACATCTTGTGTGCACAAAAAACAGTGTTTCTCTTTATTTCTTGTAAGAAAATCTCTTATTCCCTTGAGTTTCTATTTTGCTCCCAAGGCCTCCCAGGTCTCCCAAGTTGAAACTGAGTCTTGCATATTAACTCAAACTCTTCCTAACAGAAGGTCATTGGAAGGTAAAAACAATCAATGTTTCAAATAATATTGGGTAATTTTTCTCCCTATAAGGCTCACCCTTTGCACCCTTGCATCTATATAGAAGAGAAAGTTTGTATGTGTTTGACTAGAGACTCATTTGCTCTAACTGCTGTCCTTTGGACTTCTACCAGTCCTCAGAGAGTAGGTCTTCCTGGGCTTCTTCAATTCCTATCAGGGTCTGGTATCCATTGAAGACGGGCTGCCCATTTCTTCTGAGTGTCTTGTTGCCAAATGTCAGTGACCCCTGTCAAAGAGTCCATCATTGCAGCCCCTGTATTCCAATCCCAGATTTTCTAAGCTTACCACTTCTCTTCAAGTATTCCAAGGACTCAAAAGTCCAGGATACCTAGGCTCATCTGTCTGCATCACATTGATACCCGCACTCTGAGAGGCTGCTCTCCAGCCCAGCAACCTAAACACCTTCCATAACCCTTGTATCTCTATACCTCAGAATGACATGTAGATATGGGACTTTGCTAAAGTCAATAGCCCTTAATTCTAATGTTAAGCTTTTCATCTCTTTCCTCGACCTCCATCCCTCAAAATAAAATTTTCTAGAGGCTTTACTTTTAGAAGGGGATATTCTTAGGTAATAGTCCTCAACCTTTTTTTTTTTTGTCATTGCTCACTGCACATCTCTTTGATATCTGATCTAAGTCAAAATGAGCTTTGGGGATTTAGAAAAAAAAAATCTTTTCTCAGCAGGGCCTAGGTTTAAAATTATTGTAATTATTGCTATTCCCAAAACTTTATGTTGGAAATTCAAAAATGATCGGTAACCCTTTTGTTCCAGGCCATATTTTTCTTCCCCTGAAGGAATGGATGCCTTTTGATTAAGAGCTAAAAATTCTCAGAAGAGCATGCTTGAAAAGAAATGAATATATGTGGAAATATTTTAAATATATATCATCATTGGGTTTTTATCTATTTATTCATTTTAGAGCTTAGACTCCGGAGTCAGAGTGCATGGATTTCAGTTTAAATCCTGGCTCTTCTGTGTACTACCCATGTGATCATGAGCACTACTTACCCTATTTTTGTGTCCCCCTCTCTGTGTATAAATAAGGATAAAAATAGTATCTGTATAATTACACAAGGATGTTAATAAATGAGCTAATTTTTATAAATCTCTTAGAATAATTCCTGGCAGAGGCGCCTGGGTGGCTCAGTCTGTTATGCATCCAACTCTTGATTTTTGGCTCAGGCCATGATCTTAGTGTCATGAGATGAAACTCCGTGTTGAGGCCTGCATGGAGCTCCACACCAGGTGCGGAGCCTTTTTAAAATTCTGTCTCTTCCAGGGTGCCTGAGTGGTTCAGTCATTTAATTATCTGACTCTTAATTTTGACTCGGATCATGATCCTAGGGTCATGAGATCCAGCCCCATGTTGGGCTCCACACTCAGCTGGGAGTCTGCTTAAGAGTCTCTCTCTCCCTCTGCCCCTGCCTCCCAACTCAAATGGATAATTAAATATTAAAAAAAAAAAATTCTCTCTCTCCCTCTGCCCATCCCTCTGCTTGCACTCTCTCTCTCTATCTCTCTAAAAAATAAAGAATAATTCCTGGCATAGTATAAGTTCCATATAAGTAGTTAATCATAATAATAATGCCAATAATAATAAAAATAGCAAAGAAAAATAAACTGGAATCTTAACAAATTTTTTTAATCTTAACAATTACTATGAAATTAAAAGTTTAGTTATAAACACATACATAGAGAAAATTCTTTCAATAGGAAAAATGGCATAAATAGCACACAGAAATTGCTATTTATGCACATTAATATGCAGCCTAAGGGGCTCTGAGAGAAGAGAAAGTGGACATATTCTTACTGCAAAAGAAAAAATTAGACCTAAAAAATTAAAAATAAATAAAAATTCAACTGAGTATCCACTATATATCAAAGTCTGTTCTAGGCACTAAGATTGCCACGAGAGACAAAAAAAATTTTTGACTCTGTATAGCATAAATTCTTAGTGTGAGTGAGAGCACTAATTAAATAAGTAAAAATGAATGAAATAAAATATTGATACCTACTTCAAAAAATAAACTAAATAAATAAAACAAATTAATGTGGTAGACATAGAATTTACATTGGGTGTTCCCAGGGACACCCACACAGAGGGCCTTTTAAGTAGAGACCTGAATGAAGAAAAGCCAGTTGTGAGAGGGTGTGGGAGCAAGGACACTGAGGGTGCATCAAGGACAGAGAAAAAAATGAGCTCGTTGTTTCCAGAAAACACAAAAGGTGCTCTGGTATGAAGCCTTTGGGGGTTTAAACAGAGGAGTGACACATTTTGTTGTATGTGCTTAAGAAGAAAAATCTGACTGCTATGAAACGAATAGATTGTAGGGGGTGAGTATGGAATCAAGGATACCACTTGGGGGCAGTAGTTACAGTTCAAATGAATAATGGTTTCACCTGGGACACAGGCAGCAGTAGTGATTATGGGGGAAAAGGTCACATACCAGGAATTTTGAAATATGGCTTTTGGTATTTGCTGAGGATCTTCATGCAGAATAAAATGAGCCCCTCCAGCCAGGAATTAGGCATCTTATATATGCCTCTTGGCAAACCACCATTTTTATAGCCTTTGTTTTATACACAGGTAGAACTCCAACTTCCACTTGGAAGTTGCTTTGGAGTTTCCAGCAAATAGACTTTAAGAGGTTATTTGAAAAAGCAAACTAAGATATTCATTTGAAAAGAGGCCAGATATATATTGGAAAATAAGGCGAATCACAATGATTACACCAGAAGAATATAAGAGTGGGTCACTGAAGACCTACAAAGTCCTAGTGATTTGATTCTAAGGGAGTAAAATATTAAGCATGTATTTTATATGTTGTGTGAAGAAAAGTCAATCGAGCATCATTGACATAAATTTTATTTGAAAATAGTAGGCACAAGAACGGTTCCAAAGGAGTACTCTAACCTAGTACAGGAGGATAGAGGTTTAAGGAGCATTAAGTAGACAGGGTAAGTGATAGTTTGGTTGATTTTAGGAACAGTTGGTTAGGGTGGTTCTTGAAAAGTAAGGAATTAAGATATGAGGACAATCTGTCTGCGACATCTATCACCCCATTGATTGCCAGGGTTGATTCAGCTGATCTGGCTGTCTAGGCAGGTGTCCCCTTCCAAGACTCCAGGCACATCCAGTGAGGCACTTTTCTTAAAAACAAAAGAAGAAGAAGAAGAAGAAAGAAGAAGAAGAAAGAAGAAGAAGAAGAAGAAGAAGAAGAAGAAGAAGAAGAAGAAGAAGAAGAAGAAGAAGAAGGAGGAGGAGGAGGAGGAGGAGGAGGAGGAGGAGGAGGAGGAGGAAGAAGAAGAAGAAGAAGAAGAAGAAGAAGAAGAAGAAGAAGAAGAAGAAGAAGAAGAAAGGGGAGGAGGAGGAGGAATAATTTGTGCAGATCGCTATTGTTTATAGGGTATGGGTTTGGATTTTGTCAGGAGTTGAAGATAGCCATTAGGAGCTGGGGTCATATACAAGAGGTAGTAGGAGAAATAGTTGCCAGGGCAAAGGCATATAAGGTACTGTAAAACATGCTCAATCCTTCAGCTCTCTCACACTGAGTTTTAATTTTTAGAGTGCACTACATGACATCTGTTGGATATGGAGGATATTGTAGTTAGTAGAGATGGAGAGAAGTGGCAATGAGGATAAAAGAGAGATCCCAAGGATGAGGCCGTGTTTTTTTTGTTGTTGTTTGTTTGTTTGTTTTTGTTTTTGTTTTTTTTTTGGGGGGGGTGCTATTCCTTGATTCTATTCTTACCTCTTGCCTCCAAAGAAGTATTAAAGAGAAATTTTCTCATGCAAAGGGAGGGAGTGTTTGATTTATGGTGATCCTCCACACCCACAAAAACCCCATCATATATACACACTTAGTTTAGGAATTCTGTACTGCATTCTGATAAGGCTATCTTATTGAGGCAACAGGGTATATATCACATTCCTGGGAGTAGGGACCCTGGCTCTCCAGTGCACAGGTGAATCATTCCAGATCCCCTGCCAATTATTCAAGGAAAAATATGATTCAAAAACAGAATTATAGAATCCACAAAGTCCATGGTAGGCTAGTAAAGTAGTGTCTTCTTCTCTCTGGCCTCACTTCTTTGAATGTAGATTTCAAGGACAGTAGGTAAAGGCTTCCCTGAAGACCACTGAGGTAATATCTATTATAACCCCAGGAAGTCAGCACTTCGATAGGGCTGGTCTACAGCCTTAGAGAATAAGGCAAGCCTAGTTAGCTTGAATGTACTGCACACATATATTTATTTTTTAATCCCCTGGGTTTAGGAATAGTATTTTCTGTGGCTTAAATTCTGTTGTTATCATTGTTTAAGTATCTCAATCTATTCTCCTTTGAAGCATGAGGCAATAGGAGCCTTCTCTTAGGACAACGTATAACGAGAGACAGTGCCTTCTCAATAACAAAGGGACTCCCACAGAACCAGAATAAGAGGTTTCCGATGTAAAACTTCCCTCCACTGCTACCATGGATTAATTTCAGGAATGAAAAATTAGAAGCTTCTGGGGACCAAGAATAGAACCCAAATGATGACTATAGACAAACCGAGAGAAAGATAAAGGAATGGCCAGATAAATCTAAATTATTCCATTACTATTAAGACCAGCAAGTTTTAGGACAACCCAAGACAAGCACCTCTCTTTTGCTCCATGTCTCACAAACCACAGAATGATGGGACAGGAAAGTGATGCCTCCCACTTTCTCTCATTCTACCCTTGGCAGCCTTCTGATCCCGGAGCCAATGTCAAGTTACAGGTTATTCGGCTGATCCTTCCACACCTCACCAGCTGTAGATATAAGCAGCAAGACTGAGACTGTAACCATGCTCACCTCTTCTGCTAGCAGGTCTACATGCTAACCCTGTTACATTATCTCCCAACCTATCATTTGTGATAGCCCTTGAAATTCAACATGTTAGCCTCTGTTTTATGGGAAAAAGCATACAGCTCCTTACACTTTATTTCTCCTAGAAATCCCTTAAGCCTGCGAAGAAGATAAAATATATGCTCAGTCCTAGATAGGAAATAGCTCCCAAATTCCCCTGTTCCTCAGTGGCCCCTGCAGGCTTGCTCACAGTTTGATTCAGGGTCATGCTTTCCCACCTATGACACACACTTTCCCAGTTTTTCTCCATCTCAGCTACTGTCTGTGGTTTTTGTCAATTCATTAAGTTAAATGAGGCTCAGAAACCAAAAAAAAAAAAAAAAAATTCACGTAGGCTATATTTTTCAGTCTACCTTCAGTAATGTGTAAAGAAGAACGATCTATTGTACAGTTTCCTGGCCGAAAGAAGCCATTATCATCGTCCATTGAGTTCTTTCCATAGTATATAGAACTGTCAGACTGCCCTTGTACACTTTTAAACTGTAACAACTTCGTTTTAAGGTACAATAGAAACCATCTGAAAATGGCATTTTGCAGTAGTTTTATAAAAGTTTGGAATCTATATTATATAATTGTTCAAAGTGCTTTCTTATTTGAGACCCTGAGACAAATGAAAAATGGATACAGCTATGGAAACTCTAAACGGTATGCTATGGAAGACAAAATTGAATTTGGTATTAGCCAGTGAAGAAAATTCAATGCAGCAGATATATGCTGATTGTTTGCACTGTATTAGCAGCTTAAGTAATTCAAGTTTTAAAATCTGAAAGTCAAGAAAAGGTAGGGAAACTTCAAATGCCCCTCTGTAGCTCCCAGGATTCAAAACGAGTTAGTTCTGTTTTGACCTATATAGGCTGAATATATGTTGATTTTATAAAATTGAGAGAAACTGTTCATGTACCTTTATTTGCAGACTCCTTACCAGCCCTTTTCTGTTTCCTTTTGTATTTTCTATCCTGGATTTAAGCATTTTTTTTATGTCCCTCTGATTGGCCACCAGAGAGCTTTAAGTCATAGTCATCATTACTGTGTACCAGTTGCTCAAGTACATCTTGAGATTCTATCAAGATATTTTCTGAAATTGTTCACTTGAGAATTGCATCTACTCCCAGGATAGGAAATGAAAAGAAACACATGTTACAGCAAGTAGGTACAGTTCTTATACTGTTGAGTAATATTCTTTATGATCGTGATTTAATTACATTGATTTATTGATTTTGCTGCAGTTCAGTCTGAAAGTGTTTGGGATGAGTCATAACCACAAAGGGATTATAAGTCAGGACTGAGTAAAAGAAACTTTAGCTTACACCTCATGGTAAGAAAAAAGAGGGGGGGGGGGAAAGGAAAAAAAATGAGGAAAATATAACTGAGGATACTGCTGGTGACTTTTTTTCATGTTGGTTCTTTCTTCAAAGAGATAGCTGATTGTAGCAGTGGATGTCAGACTCCAAAAAATCATCTGGGGTTGCTTGTTAATCATGCAGATTCCAGGGTTTCAGCCTGGAGATGCAGACATTAAGTTTTAGTGTTGCTATTGTTGTTGATTTTAGGGCAGTGGAGGGGAGTGTCATGAATCTGTATGGTTAATCAGCATTCAAGTTGATTCTGATATAGATAGTGGAGTGACCACACATTAATATTAACCCCATCCATAGGTGCCCTCAGAAGACACTAAGCCAGCTGTGTATAAGTGGGTGCCTCTGTTATCTGGTGGCCAGTGTTATAACCCTCTACACCTGTGGGGCACCTGGGTGGCTCAGTGGTTGAGAGTCTGCCTTTGGCTTAGGTCGTGATCCTTGGGGTCCTGGAATCGAGTCCTGCGTCGGGCTCCCGGAGGGGAGCCTGCCCATGTCTCTGCCTCTCTCTCTGTGTCTCTCATGAATAAATAAATAATAAAATCTTTAAAAAAAATTAAAAAGAGCAATCTGCACAAAATATTGGGCACAGTATATGAAATGCTCCATAAATGTTAGTTTCACTTCCTCTAGCTCTGTTACCAAACACATATCTTTAAATGTGATTGCATGGCCTTTTCCTTTGTAAAGCAGGAATCACTTAGAATGAGTCAGGAAGCAGCAGCAATGTAGTCTCAAGGAAGACTGTTTTGGGCTCTGCTGGTCTTATGAGATAGTACCTCCACTTGGTAACATCTTAGGCTCTCAGATACTTATTGTATCAGTATTCATGGGTGTTGAGGCCTGAGACAAGACTGAGTCATGCTAAATACAATATCCAAAAACTAATGTAAACAAGAGATTGCTAAATCACCAAACTTATAGTGAAAAATAAAACAGATACACTGGCAGCTATGCCAGTATATTTATAAACAAATTGTCACAATGTTCAAACTGCATGGGAACAAAAAAAATTTAAAAAGGGAGGTCTAAGTGTAATAATTTACTTCTAGAAATCACTGTCAGAGATATAAATATTTTAAATCCTTTTGATTGAGTTTCATAAGTTGACGGTTGCTTGGGGAGCCTGGAATCAGGAAAAGGGAAATTAGTTTAATTAAAATTTTACTGGCTTTGGAATAAGACATTCTGAGAAATCCATTAGAAAAGTCTAGTTCTGCATAAATACTCAAAATAACCTGACAATGCTTTGTCCTATGGCTCTGGTTCCTTCTTCCTTGACCAGTACCAACATTTCCCTCTTACACTATGCATTTTGCCAGACTTGATATGTGTTCTTGATTGCTTTCTGGAAATATTAAAATATTGACAAGTTCCTGCAGAGCACCTGAAGGAATAGGCCTCCAAGAAAAGATTGTATTATGTATGAATCTTAGGCCAATAATTCAGTTATGCAAAAACTGTTTTGTTTCCTATAACTACACTTAATTTTATTTTTATATCTTATCTTAGCAGACTGTCAGGAAACTTTTCATCAATCATTAGCATCCTTGTACATATTTTCCTAAAGAATATTATCAGAGATTTAATCTCCCTGAAACTCCACCTTAGTCATATGTACTTATGAGGTTTTTCCACATTGTTCAGGCAAGAGATCATTTATATTAGGATTGCGCTCGGGAATTAATATAGCTTTATCATCATCCTTGTTTTTCCCAGTTAATTTTTTTTAAGATTTTATTTATTTATTCATGAGAAACACAGAGATAGAGAAAGGCAGAGACAGAGGCAAGGTGAGAAACAGGCTCCCGGAGGGAGCCTGAGGTGGGGATGGATCCCAGGACCCCGGTATCACGCCCCGAGCCAAAGGCAGATGCTCAACCGCTGAGCCACCCAGGTGTCCCTTCCTTGTTAATTTTTAGTGATATATGTTGTTAAGCAACATTTTATTTTACTTTATACAATCATTAAGAGTTGACTTCCCCTACCGTTCTTCAAAGAAGCAGCTCCACACATATTTTTTCCTCTGAAAGCTTCTTTCTCCGTTGGGCAACCTGCAAAAAGAACATTTTACACAACACTAAACAAAATTATACAAATTGGCACAGCTTTCATTAGTAGGAAACTAGGAATGTCATGATTCTCATCTCATTTCTTTTTTTTAATTTAGTTTTGGTATTTTTTTTTATTTCAGTTTTCTTGAAGTATAACTGAAAAAGTGTAAGATATTTAAGATGTGCATTATGGTGATTTGATATAGGTATACATTGCAAAAGGATTTCTTCCATCTAGTCGATTAACATGTCTATTATCTCACATATTTATCTTTCTTTTGAGGGAGAAGTGTGTGTGTGAGAATTTTTAAGTTCGATTCTCTCAGCAAATTTAATTATACAATACAGTGTTATCAGCTCTAGTCGTCATGATTTACAGTAGAGTATCAGACTTTACCCAGCCCTGGTAACCACTTTTCTGCTCTCTGTTTCTATGCATTTACTTTTTTTTTTCTTCAGTTTCCATGCATAAATGAGATTATGCAGTATTTTTCTTTTCTGTCTGGATCTTTTTGCTTAGCATAATGCCTTCAAGGTCCATCCGTGTTGTTGCAAATGGCAGGATTTCTTTCTTTCTAGTTTCTGAATAATATTCCACTGTATGTATGTGTACACCACACCTTCTTTATCCATTTGTCTCTTGATGGGCATTTAGGTTGTTTCTATATCTTGACTACTGTAAATAATACTGCAGTGAACATGAGATACTGATACCTCTCTTCAATCTTTTATTTTCATTTCTTTTAATATATATACAGAAGTGGAACTACTAGATCATATGGTAGTTTTATTTTTAATTTTTTGAGGAACTTCCATACTGTTTCCCATAATGGCTGCACCAATTTATATTCCCACTAACAGAGCACATGTGTTCTTTTTTCTCCATATCTTTGCTGACATTTGTTATCTCTTTGTATTTTGTATGATAGCTGTTCAAACAGGTGTGAGGTGATATATCATTATGGTTTTGATTTGCGTTTCTCCGACGATTAGTGATGTCGAGTGTCTTGTCATATTGTTATTTTTTTAGATATTGTTCAAAAAAAGGTTTACCTCAACTCCATGACCTTTCTAAACTATGTGTAGCTAAAGGAAACCTTCAAAATTGATCTAAGTTATCTTTTTTGTTCTTGTCATCTGATGGAATAGAGGATAATACAGAATTTGTATACTAAGGAAAAGCTCAGCTCCTTGAGCTGTATTCTGTTGGAAACAATGAGGAATACATTGAAGGGCTTATAATATGCAATTGACCAGAAGACACTGAGCCACCTTTGAGTAAAGTGGAAATGTTCACATATCATCTCTTTAATAACACATCCTCATCTAATTGTGAAATTCTCATATCCAAGCACATGACCTTTCTTCTACCTCACACTTCCCTAAAACTATTCATGGTGAACTAATATGTTCTGAATTTGGTTACATGATGCTAGTTATACACCTCACCAGTCAATTCAATTTTTTTTCAATTCAATTTTATATGAGAACAGTTTATACTGTGCAATCTATACCATATTGTATTAATAGAGCTCTTCATAGAAGTGAAAATAAAGCAACCATAATTTTACAAATCAGCACAGTTATATCTTAGAAGGTAAATACGATTTATGTTTTCCAAGTGCCTTCCTGCCAGTCTCATGGCCTTTTTCTCTTTGTGGAGCTAAGGAAAGTTTCTGCCAAGAAAGGTCTCATCTTTATCCAAGGTATGCTGCACTATGATGCCTTCAAGTCCTTTTGGTATACTAAACACCTCCATAGACATTTCTTTACTAGAACTGGTTACCAGTCTCCATGTTCCAATACAATCCAAGCCTCAGAACTACATATCAAGCACTCTCTTTTTCCCCTTGGAATGTGAATGCTTTCACAGCAACTCTCAGGGCAGTAAGCTTTGATGGCCGGCACTGTCCCTCTGCAGCTGGTGATTGTCTTCAGAATATCGGAAACTTCACAGTTTTTCCTCAGCTCAGGGTATTGGCTGAGGTTCCTGTGTATCCTACTTGGCACATATTAAGCCCTAAATAGATATGTACTGAATAAGTGAATAAATCCCACTTGATGTCTTTTTATACATGTTTAACTATATATCTTTTTGTCAAAATCTAAGATTATTTACAATATTTATCTTCCTTTTGAGCTAGACGGTAGCTTTTTGACACTCACTCACTAGGCTTCCCCATCTACATTCTGTTATTTAGAATTTTGAGTCCATCCTTTTTAAAAAAATATATTTTTCCCAACATTCTATATTTCTTTTGCTCCTGATATCACAGTGCTCCTCCTGGGTTCACACTTCACTGTATCTTTTAGTAGGGAATTTTTAAATTATTTGTTTATTGCAAATAATTTTAATATTTGAATACTGATGTTTTGTTAAAGCACACTTATAAATGGTAATTTAGTTGAGTGTGAAATTTAAGATTGGCTGTGATTTTTCTCTGAGACCTTTGACAATAATACTCTGTAGTCTTTTGGCTGTTCTTGTTACTGTTGAGAGAATTGTATCCGTAGTTGTGATTCCTGTATAGAGAGAATTGTATCAGTAGTTGTGATTCCTGTATAAATGCTCTGATTTTTCTCCCTGATAGCTTTTAAGAATTATTTTCATTACTGTTGTTCAGTAATTTCATAATGTGTTTAGGTATGTGTTTATTTTTTATTTATCCTCATCAATACTCTTTGGCTTGCTATCTGATGATTCATGTCTTTCATTGATTCAGAAAATGAATCAGTCATTATTTCTTTAAACATTACCACTGTTCTATATTTTTTTCCTCTTTGGAAACTTCTTTGATTTATATGTTGATTAATCTAAAACTATCTTCCATTTCTCTTAACTTTTTTCCCTATATACCATTTTAGCCATTTTCTCATATGACATTACAGTTCAATAATTTTTTCTACTTCTGTGGCTCATCTAAAATTTATCACATCTATTTTTACTTTGATAATGTCTTTAGTTTCTAGGATTTTTTTTAAAGATCTTATTTATTTTTTCATGAGAGACACACACAGAGAGAGGCAGAGACATAGGCAGAGGGAGAAGCAGGCTTCTCACAGGGAGTCTGATGTGGGACTCCATCCCAGGACTCAGGGATCATGACTGAGCTAAAGGCAGATGCTCAACCACTGAGCCACCTAGGTGTCCCAATTTTCTAGGATTTTTAATGGCATTTTTATATCTCATTTCTGATTCATATCTCCCTATGTTTTGTTTCATAGTTTCCTGTTGGCAATTTATGAACATTATTCCTTCCTTTATCCCTCCAAAAGATTAAGGAGATAATTTTATAGCCCATTTCATAATATTGCTATATTATCTGCATACCCTCATAAGTTAATTCTCTCATTTGTTGAGTTTTCTGGTTGTTTTTTAAGTTACTCATGTTTCTTTGTGCTTTAGACTTTTATATGTCAATTCATCTTGAATAAGTGTTCGTCTGAATGTGTGCACACATTTATTTTTTACTTCCCATGGTCACTCATCTATTTTAGTGGTTTCCAACCTACAAAATGAGATCCTACATTCAGAAACATTTCTTACATTGGAATTTTAGGGCTCTAATATTATAGGGATGTCCTATTTCTAACTCTTGAGTCTAGATGGCTTAGCCCTGGTCTCAGTTGGGTGGATATCTCTGTTCCCTTCAACTTTCCCAGAGCAGCCCCAGGCAGTAATTATGGCTTTTTCTTTTAGACTTATTTTTGTGTGTTTTGAGACTTCAGCATGACTCTTGCCCACAGCCACATATAGAATAGTCTGGTACTTCCTATTCTGATAGAGTCAATCCCCCAGCTGCCTCTACTACTTTTTTTTTTTTAATTAACTTTTATTGGTGTTCAATTTACCAACATACAGAAAAACACCCAGTGCTCATCCCGTCAAGTGTCCACCTCAGTGCCCGTCACCCATTCCCCTCCAACACCTGCCCTCCTCCCCTTCCACCACCCCTAGTTCATTTCCCCGAGTTAGGAGTCTTTATGTTCTGTCTCCCTTCCTGATATTTCCCAACATTTCTTTTCCCTTCCTTTATATTCCCTTTCACTATTATTCATATTCCCCAAATGAATGAGAACATACACTGTTTGTCCTTCTCCGATTGACTTATTTCACTCAGCATAATACCCTCCAGTCCCATCCACGTTGAAGCAAATGGTGGGTATTTGTCGTTTCTAATTGCTGAGTAATATTCCATTGTATACATAAACCACATCTTCTTTATCCATTCATCTACTACTTTTTGATCTAGGAACTTCATAGAATTGTAGCTCAGGCTTCATTTATTGTTATGGATTTCAGTTCCATTTTTGTTTCATAGGGATATCTATATGATGTAAAAATACTTTAACTGCCATTTTTATATATTTAGAGTCAAGGTGGGAAGGATTCCAACTGAAAGCACAGTGATATCTTGACCCGAATTCACAAGGATAAACATTTTGCATTCACACTTCATTTGAACATAAACTTAGTGGCAAAAAAAAAAAAAATTCAATACATTGCTTCTGAATATACTACCTTTCAAATATGTGTAAACAACTCACAAAAACAGCCACATTAAAACAAGGAATTGTATAGATAGCCCTTTCAATTCAAAATTGTTCCTTATCGTTATCTTTTATGCCTTTTCTTAACTTTACATCTATATATGAAACTCTAAAATTTAAAAGTTCAGTTTCTCAAGACATATTTCTCCTTACAATCTCAAGCATTATAATAAGACACATTTGTCAGTTATCAGCTTCAGCTGAGCTCTACCCTTAGACCTTTCCTCTTGATTTAGATCAAAATGTCAGGAGGGGCTTTGAGCAAAAATTTAATTTTCCTAGTTAGGTGGGGTAACTATTTAACTTTGATGGAATGCCATATATTGTAATTCCCTAACTTGTTTTTAATAGAACAATTATTTCAGTAATACCTTTTTTGTATTCCTTGGGAAACTACTGTTTCATAATATGTTTTGGAGGTAGCCTTATGTCAAGAACTGTGCAGTATCTGAAATTTTAGCCTACTTACAAGCTAATATGTTATCTTGCCACAAATTCAAGAATGTTGAGTCCCTTGGGTCAGAAACAAAGGATTTTATTACTTATGGCAACAACATTAGCCAGAGCTTCACATTGATTTTCATCAGTTCCCTGTGGCCCTCAAATCCTACTGAAGAAATGCAAAAAGCCTAACACAGATTGCCTTCACATGAAACTGGTTGTTATGGGATAGGATTATTGAGTTTGAGGGATTCACCATTTTGATAAAAAGCAGAAATATACCCATTCCTTTTCTGGGTGGGGACAAATGTGAAGGGGAGGTGTAAGAAAGGGAGGGAGAGGTGATACCTAATGATACCTAATCTTTCCAGATTTGCCCCACAAACATAACCCTGAAAAATGGCCCTCATAAAGAGTGATTAGAGTGTTGCTTTCTTGGCTTCCCCAGTAAGAACCTGCAGAGAAGCTCAGGGTTCATGGAAGATTGCCTCCCTCTGAATCAAATAAAGAAGAGCTATTGTATAACCTTATTAGATATATTAAAAATACCATTATTAACAATAAGAAAGAATAGCCAATAGTTATTAACTGTCCTGCTGGTAGTTTACCTACTTTATTGCTATTGCTTGTGTTATTTCCCCCTTTTAATCACTCCATGTTTAAAATAATGAAACCAAATCATAGATATTTTAAGTCACTTGCCTAAGTAAGGCCAGTATAGACAGAAAACGAAAGTTAGAGAGATCACACCTAAAGTTGTCATCATCATCATCATCATCATCATCGTCAGCTTTTATATGCTGGATATAAATTTTTAAGATCAAATCCTCACAATCCTAAACCCTGAGCTTCATTATTCCCATTTTCTAGCTCAGGATACTGGAATTTAGAGAAGTTAAGTAAGTTGCCCAGGCCAGGAGTAATTTTAAAGACAAGAACAAGGATAGCTCTAGAATATACATTCTTAATCCATTTATTATCTTATTTCTCAATAAATATAACTTCATATTTAAAAAGGCACCCATTTCTCCTCCTCTACCCAACACATATATTTGTTTATGTTATTTTCATATAGTAGCAGATTCAAATTTTTAATTAACTTTTTATACTGGAGCAAAAAATGAATTACTCTCTTCAGATCTTGAGATCATTAATTAAAAATATCTTTTGGTCCATCACAAACTACCAGTGCTGGCTTTTGTGGTAAGCTATTAGCAATGTAGAAAAAAATGGAAGCAGGACAGACCACTGTGGGGAGCATATTAAATAAATTATTACATTTCAAATGTGGGCTTTTACTTTGCCACTCAATCACTTTTTTCCAGGGTTAAGAAAGTCTATGACCAAGACTGAGGATATTTAAAGCATTCCAGAAATAAAGGGAGATACAAGAATGAAAGCTCAATAATATAGATCTTCTTCAACCTAGAATGAGATTGTATCCTGATAAACCCATTGTAAACTGAAAATATCCTAAGACGATGATGCACTTACTACACCTAACCTACTGAACATCATAGCTCAGCCTAGCCTGCCTTAAATGTACTCAGAACACTTACATCAGCTTATGGTAGGGCAAAATCATCTAACACAAAGCCTGTTTTATAATAAAGTGTTCAATATCTCATATAATTTATTTAATGTGGAAAACAGCGTAATTATATGGGTACAGTATGATTCTAAGTGTATCAATTGTTTACCCTAGTGATCTTGTGGTAACTGTGAGCTGTGGCTTGCTACTACTGCCCAGCATCACAAGAGAGTATCATACTGCAAATCACTAGCCAGGAAAAGATCCAAATTTAAAATTCAAAACATGGTTTCTTTTGAATGTGTATATGCCCTTTGCATCATGATAAAGTTGAAAAATCCTAAGTCAAAATATTCTAAGTCATGTTCATAGATAGATATTTAGATATAAATATCAATATATTCCAAATATTCTCTCTATATTACGATATAGATATGATAACCACCTGTTATGATATGATATATTATGATATACATATATATGATATATATACAAATATGATATGCACATGTATATGATATGCAGAGAATATAGGTAACAATATATAGAAATTGCATTCCCTAGAATACCTATTGCAGAAGTAATGAAATTGTTGGTGAAAAAATGTTTTGATAAGATGCTTGAAGTGGGAGTTAAGAACAAAAGACACATTTGCTTACATGACAGTTGATAATGGCTGTTTTCTAATTAAGTATGCCTGGGAGGTGATTTAGTTTGCTAAACAATATGATAGGCTATACCAATTTAGATATTACCAGTTCAGGTCTAGTAGCTGAATTGTTTTATTATTATTATTTTTTAAGTTTTTATTCAAAAAGGAAGTGTAGGGGAATGGGCAGAGGCAGAGAAGAGAGAAAATCTCGAGCAGATTCCACGCTGAGCATAGAGCCCAATGTGGGGCTCCAACATACAACCCAGAGATCATGACCTGCGATGAAATCACAAGTCGGATGCTTAACCAACTGAGCCACCTGGGTGCCTGGTGTTTTATTTTTTTAAAGATTTTTTTTTTAGAGCAGTTTTAAGTTTGCAGCAAAATTAAGGAGAAGGTATAGACATTTTTGATATGCTCCATGCTCCCATGCATACATAGCCTCCCCCATTACTAACATTCCCCATAGAGTAGTTCATTTATTACAACTAACGAACTTGAGTCCATAGAACTGACTCCTCATTCAGAGTCCATAGATTATATTAGGGTTCACTCCTCAGCATTGTACGTTCTATGGGCCTGAATAAATGTATAATGGCATATGTCCACCATTATAGTGTACAGAGCATTTTCATTGCTCTAAAAGTCTCTGTGCTTCATCTATTCATCCCTCCTCACCTCACCTCCTGGGGACCACTTATTACTGTCTCCATAGTTTTGCCTTTTCACAATGTCCTATTGTTGGAATAATATAGTATATAGCCTTTTAAGATTGGCTTCTTTAACTTAGTAATCTGTGTTTAAGTCTGTCTTTTCATTGCTTGATAGCTCATTTCTTTTTAACACTGAATAATATTCCACAGTTTGGATGTACCATAATTTATTTAGCCATTCATCTACTGAAGGGCATCTGGGTTTCCAGGTTTTGTCAATTATGAATCTAACTACTATAAACATCCATGTGTAGGTTTTTGTGTGAACATACATTTTCAACTCCTTTGAGAAAATACCACAAACCATGATTGCTGGATCATACAGTAAGAGTATATTTAGTTTTGTGAGAACTGGCAAACTGTCTTCCAAAGTGGCTGTGGTATTTTTGCATTCCCACCAGCAATGAATGTGAGTTCCTGTTGTCCCACATTCTTTTCAGCATTTGGTGGTATCAGCGTTCTGAATTTTGGCTATTTTGTTGGGTGTATAATGGTATTTCATTGTTAACATTTCCCTGATGACGTATAATGTAAAATATCTATTTGTAGGCTTATTTGCCATTTTTATATCTTCTTTGATGAAGTGTCTTTAAGGCCTTTGACCCATTTTTAATCAGATTTGTTTTCTTAATGTTGAGTTTTTAAGAATTTCTTGTGTATTTTTGATAATAGTCTTTTATCAGGCATTTTTTGATAAGTATTTTCTTGCATTCTGTGGCATGTCTTCTCATTCACTTGATAAGCTGAATTGTTCTTTGTTTTGCTTTTTTTTTCTAAAAAAGAATTTGAAGTTTTCTGGTGATAATTTCAGTAGGCAGATAATAGTTGCTGGCAAGACTTGTTATTTCATGGAGGGAAGGAGAATGGGGAGATAATTCCTGCAAGTGAGGGGAGGACTTGAAGAATAGAAATATTTAATGAGAATTTGTAATATAATTTCACTATGATATGCACAATGTATTTATTATATTTATATCTTTTCAAAATATTTAGTAGAATATGTTTGGCTCTTAAAAGTTTTTCTTTTTTTCCTCTAAGGAATTTGAAGAGATGACTATTGAAATGTGATTTCAGTAGGCATAGGATAGAGTCAGATGATATATCTGTGGTACAATAAATAAAATCTAACTCCCATGCGAACTGATCATTCCATCAGCATAAATTAATGAAGAATAAATTTCTTTGAATTTGTGTTTGTGTCAAGGGCATATTATCATCAATCACCTCGATGACCTGATCTAGATTTTAGTAGTATCTTCACTATGTTTTGATAGATTACTAACATTACTAACACCCATAGGGTGGACATGGGAAATATTAATTTTATCCCATTCTTGCCTCCTACTTAGACAGAAGGTAGGAAGAGGAAGGATTAGGAGAAACTAGGTTGGTTGTAGAAAACATAGAAAAACCACTAGTGACTGGAAGCAATCATCAAGGCAAATAAAAATTAGCAAAATAAAAAAGAACCAAAATGTAGAGTCCTAAGACAAAATCATAAAGTGGCATAATGTTCTTAAAATAATTTTTATCATGGGTAATTCTAGTAAGTTTTTTGAGCATAACCTTATATATTTATTATTCAAAAATTATATTCTCATATTATTCTGCAAATATATTGTATATATAATAAATATACTCTGTAGCAAGCATTAGTAGAGCACACCAATATTCAGCTTTTCTTTCTTTGGGGGGTCATATGAGCAGCTATATGTTCTGGCCTTTGTAGAGCTAGTTGATCAGTAAAGCAGTGCAAGAGCTCTACAGCATTCTCCTCCCTCTCTTTCCAGGACTCCACAGTAAAGGAAACCATGTCTTCACATTAGTGCATCTATAGATATTGGAGACTATGATCCTGGGGCTCTTAGTAATTGCGAGACAAAGCCCTCAGCCAATCTCTTCTGGACATAGATCATGAGAGATTGAAATATTTTATGGTGTTAAAACATTGAGATTTTGGAATTATAATTACATTATAACTTAGATAACTTAAAACTATAAATATAAAAATAATTATAAAAACCTGCATCTGGGGGCACCTGGGTGGCTCAATTAAGCATCTATCTTCAGCTCAGGTCATGATGCCAGGGTCTTGGATTTGAGCCTCACATAGGGCTCCATGCTCAGCAGGGGGGTCTGTTTCTCCTCTCCCTCTGCCTCCCCTCTCTGTTTGTGTTCTATCTTTCTCAAATAAATAAGTAAAATCTTGAAAAAATCCCTGCATATTTTCCTTCTGTACCCCACTGCATAATTCTGAACATTCCCTGAGATATATTGGCTCTTTTTTGAAAAATCAATCAATGAAACCAAGAAAATAAATAGACATGCAGTGGCCATTGTGAAACTTCTTCTTTAGAGTTCTAATTGTTAAAGAACAAATGTATTGTCCTACTACTACTACAAAAGAGTTTGTACTTTGCCACCAGGTGTATAGTGTGCCTCACATGTAATAAAGACTAGCATCCTGACTACAACCAAGTGTTATGCATCCCTTAGTTATAAAAAGAAACATCATTTTTAATAGCAAGAAAATATCACAATTAATAATGAATACTATGTTTAAAGACAATTCTGTCATAGAATTTGCAAAGAAAAGATGACCACAATAAGTAAAATCAGATTCATTGTTACTATCCCATATACTATTCTCAAATATAAACTAGATCTTTTTCTGTGGCTTTGTACAGAATCAACAAAGAAATAATTTATTGGAGTCCATTTCTTCCCACTACTGGCTATTGACTTTCAGATAAATGTGGCATCAAAATAGTTCATGCAACCTAGTTTGAAATTTTCCCTAGTGATTACTTTACAAACTGGGAATGAGGCAGTGTATTTGTCACATTTATTTTAGCTGCATATGAGAGAAACCAAAGTCTAATTGTCTGAAGCAAGAGAAGTAATGTAGTGGCCCATAAAACTGCAAAGTCCAAAGGAATTAAATTTGTTCCAGACATGGATGGATCCAGAAAGGCAAACAGTAATCAGAGATCTATCTCTTTTCCTCCATCTCTTGGTTCAGATTTTGGGTCTATTGATTTTATTCTCAAGCAAATTTACTCCATGCACCAGAATAGCTGTGCCTGGTCATTCTGGGCTTCCATCGTTTTCAATTCCTGCAACTTTAGTTGCAAGAGATACCTTCCATGTTATTTCCATGTTAGTACCTACCAAAAATATTCAAATTGACTATCCTGGATTATGTGCCTATTCCTGTGAACTAGAAGCACAAACAAATGATTAGTTTCTTTTTTTAAGATTTTATTTATTTATTCATGAAAGACATAGAGAGGCAGAGACATAGACAGAAGAAGCAGGCTCCCTATGGGGGACCTCAGGACTGTGACCTGAGCCAAAGGCAGATACTCAACCATTGAGCCACCCAGGTGCCCAAGGTACATGTATATTGAAGCTTGATTAGATTATGCTTGTGTGTTTTGCACAAGAATGATTGGTTTCTTAGCAGAAGGGCAGAGGTTGGGGAGCTTCCAAAAAGAAAAGACGTGAGTGACCTAGAAATAGAATCTGCCATATGTAGAGAAGATCTCTGAACCTCACCTCTGATCTATTCTTGGTAGTCTGTGTGGCCATTTTATCTCCAAAAGGAATCTATCCATTACGTTCTGGTTGAAGACCATGAGAACTCTGCAATGCTAAATGTCCTGCAGCCCAATCTATTTATTAATTACTACCAGAAAAGAAGGTGATCATGCTTAGCTTTACAAAATGAATAAATAAATAAACAAAAACAAACTCAGATTTCTAAACATACACTCCTTAAAAGTTCAAATCAAACTGAAAATTCAACTCAATATGTAGTAGTGACAACTTAAAACATGTAGTACTGATAAAATGTGAAGGGCCAGAGTCTAATGAAAATCTAGAGTTCATGTCATTTAAAATATAACCGAATGAATATAACCATATTTCTAGATGTTAGAGCAGATGATAAAATTCAAAGTTACAATGTGAATGGACAGTCAAGGATTCCACCCCTTACTAGAACTAGTCAAGTGAAAGATTTTGAATTGCGAGCTTAGAGTTCAGAGGGTAAATTATTTGTTTCCGTTCTTTGAAACTAAGCAAGTGTGTGAGTGGGTTGAGGTGGGGCAGATTCATTCTTTCCTGGAAGTTCATTAATGATTCATATATCCCTTCAATATTCTCTTTTATCATTCAAAGTAATGCATATAAAAATAGTAATGAGTATATGGTACGATAATAAAACTATCATAATATACTAAGACTATGTAATTTAAATGAAGCCAGTTTTGAGTTGGAAAACAAAGGCATTTGATTCCATCTCCTTTTTGATTTCCTTTTACATGTTACTCAGAAGCCTCTAACTTCCTGTACTCCTTAATAAAAACTTCAAATTATGCGGCAAGACTTTTGACATAACAGAATTTTCACTAACATCCTTTTGGCAGCTGGCAACTTTTGTCTCAGGAGGGAGTCTCTTGCCCTGCTTTGGATTATTAAAGCTAATTAAAGTGATGACCCTTGTTTGCCTTTCTGTCACTCAAGGTCTCTGGAAGGGGCATTCTATTCCTTCTCTGGCCTCTGTTCCTTTTCTATGGCATTGGAAGAAAAAAGAAAGGAAATGCTCTCCCACTGGGGCTTTAAGCTGAAAGCAAATCTCTCTGGGGATCAGTCTTTCTAATACAGAGGAGGCAATTTCTCAATTTACTCTTAAGAAAACATTATCCCCCCCGATTAATTCACAGCTGGGAGCTTGTTTAAATATACACAACTTTTACATGTTTCTAACACAAACCCGTCACCAAATTTTCCAACTGGGAATGTATCCTTTTTATTTTCTACAGGGTAATTTTAAACAAGAGCTTAAAGGGTTTCCTGAAGAGTATCCACATTCTGATAGAAGGTAAAGAGTTATTTTTGGAGGAAGAAGTATAAGAGGTACTGCTTGGAATTATGGTAGTTTGAAAGACCCAGTCACACAAAATTCATTCTAAATTGAAAATATGTTACTTTGAATGTCTCCAGTGCTATAGTGTTGAAACTTTATCCTCTCACTACCTCCAAAATCCAGGGAAAAAAAAATCCCTATGTTGTTTTTAAACTTAATGTTTCTTATTTTGTCAAACCTCCATTTTATTATCTACTTATACAAAGCTAAATATATAATACCCATTTCATTTTTAAAATCACGTTAACCTGAGAGTAAACAGTAGAGTTAGGAATGTTTGGGGCTGCATAGTGGCAGCAAATCCAAATAACACAAGCTTAAGCAAGTAGGAGTCTACTCTCCTATGTAAAGACTTCTGAGAACAGTTTAGTTCTGATTCAGTGGCTTTGAAATTTTCCCAGCATCTCAAACTTCTGCTGCTTTTCTAATCGACCACCTTTAATGTGTTGGTTCTTGGCCTCAAGAAGAAGGTTGCAAGAAGTCATCTGCAACTCCAGCATCACAGTATGGATGAGGGCAGGAAGAAGAAGGTGGTGCAGAGACTTTCTGCCTGAGTATGTCCTAGCCAGAAGACTTTCCCTAATTCTCATAGGCCAAAATGGCACCACATGGACAGTATATATACACACACACATATATACATATATATATGGCATATAAATGCACACACACACACACACACACATATATATATATGCCATTGCATATATACAAGTATATATGCCATTGCAGAAAAGAAGAGATAAGGGTGTAGAACAGCTAAAATTATACAACAGTGTCTGCTACAAGTCTCTGTGTTGCTTATTTTCTTTTAGATACACATGTAAAAGCCACCAAATACTTCATTGTTCCTTAATTCTACCAGGAAAAATCCTACACTATTTTCTATTGAACCATTCCTGAATCTGAGAAATAACTTTCAGCGTACTAGTATTAAATATATTTCATACTCAAAACGCAGCTGTTATTAAATCGATAATGCATATCTGAACTGAGAGAACATGTTTACAGGAATCACAGTATATTAATTCTGAGTCAGATGATCCCTTTATGTAATACGTGTCCATTTTCCTAAAATGAGATTGGCAACATAGTAACATGGTAAATTTCATTTAATACTGTAAATATTTCATGCTTGTTAAGGTAACCACATGGTGAATCCTAATATAGATAATGATCACAAACAACAGTTGTCAAGTAGTCCCACTGAAAATCACCTGCTTATTGTCAAATGGGTGTTTGTTTAGTTTTTGATAATTCCTATTTAAAAAGTATACAAAGAAATAAGTACATACTATCTGAGAATACAACTTTCTTGTGGCCCCTACATCACTGTTTTGATTGGCTTTTTGTCTAAAAACTTGGTCATTATGAAAGCAAATGAATTTTAAAATATTTTATAGCCTGAACTTTTCTTATCTTGATGAGATAATTTATGGAGTCAATGAGAAGATGATTAGAAATGATCCCCAGATCATTTCCTTTCCAATCTTGGGTAAGATTTTGAAGGACACAATATAAGCACAAGGGTCAAATTAAGAAATACTGTCTGTTTAATAATGGATGGCTTAGAGTCTAAAAAAAGGGTTGGAAACTTAAGGTCGACTTGGACACTTCTGCTCCATTCTAACTATATCATTATCTTGCATGTGTAGATTTATTAAAATATTCCTGAATTATACAGCAACTTTTTTCTACTAACAGAAATGAGTGGTCTTTACCATTTTAACATTATAGTAGAATTAAATGAACTACTTAAAACCTTTTGACTGTAATGGTTTGATAGTATAAAGAGTGCAGTATTTACAATCAGAGGATTTCAATATGAGTCTTTATTTAGTTTTATGTATAACCTTGAGTAAATCATGACCTGCCGGAGCCTCAATTTATTCATCTACCTTTTGGGCATAAGAAAAAATTTTAAGACATGTTTTTTAATTTGCAGCAAAAGAACCTATAGGAATAAGATTTAAAAGTAAATAAAACTTAGAATTTTCCACCCCTCATTTCACTTAATTTCCAAGTGTATCCTATGTTTGCCAATCTAGTTAAACACTGGCTTTCATAACTTATCCTGGTGTTTGGTTTATACTTGATTTTTTTTCATCTCAGACTTTCACACTCTCCTTCTACAATTCTGGATTTTACCCAGGTCCATCCTGTCTCTACAGATCTACTCTTGATTCCCTCACATTGCAGCATCTGGAATAGTTCACATCACATCACTCAGCCTGGTTTCCTCCACTGGTCACAAATTTCTCCATCATCCTATGTCACCTATAAGGTACGAAGGTTTTTGGAAAATTATAAAGAATTATGCAAACTTACCTCTTTATTGCCATCCTTAAAATGAAGGCAATGGCTCAAATTCTTCTCTCCTTTCCATTTAGTTTAAACCCAAAGAAAGAGCCTGATTGCTTGAACATAAAATCTCTGCATGGTTAAGAAATAGTTTCCATTTGCATCACTGGGATTTTCAGAGTGAAATTATATAAATGTTAGACATATTCTGGGAATTCATATTATGTTGATGATTTTGCTACTCAGTAGGGTTTCTTATTTCTTTGTATTCAATGCAAGAAGACTTTGAATGAATCAACGGAGGCTGATAGCTGACTTTCTTTCCAAATTCAAATAACTAGAGAAATAAAGGAAATATGACAAATGGCAGATAACAATATTCATGAACATATAGTGCACTATGACCTAGGATTGATGACATAGGAAAATAGAATCTCATTGGACACAATCTTTTTTTTAAGTTTATTTATTTATTTATTTATGAGAGACACACAGAGAGAGAGAGAGAGACAGGCAGAGACATAGGCAAAGGGAGAAGCAGGCTCCATGCAGAGAGCCCAATGTGGGACTTGATCCCAGGACTCCGGGATCACACCCTGGGCTGAAGGCAGATGCTTAACCGCTGAACCACCCAGGCATCCCTGGACGCAATCTTTTTGTTAGCAAATATACTTTAAAGTTTTTAGTTTTTTTGTTTTTTTTTTTTTTTTGATAATTGCTCTTCTATAAAAGAGGCAATAAGCCTCCTTCAAGGCAGATTAATTTCAGTTTCCCAAATATTGATCAAGTTAAGGAAACAAACTCTTCAAATACCCAATTTTTATAGTTACCCTCTGCTCAATGTTTATGACAAAACTCACATTATATATTTCATTAGTATACACAGAACCCTAGACTCTTTCTTAATACACATTTTAAAATTATGCTTAGGGTATATTTCCAAATAGTGCTAATATTAAATTTCTATATTTAAGGCAGGTTTGGATTTGCAAGGCCCAACTGGCTCTGCCTTGGCAGAATGTATGGAGTAGGAGTAAATGTCCCGAGGTGAATGGAGATTTCTGTTGATGGTGCTTAGTTACTGTTCCCAGCTGTGAATTTTTGTTAGGGATAACTGAAAGATAATTTCCTGTCTATGTTTTACTACGACCTGAATTTCTCTTCTAAGGCAGAGACTAATTTCCATAGCCATATCTCTGTGTTTCCCACACATAATCGGCATATGTTCCCTAATTGAAGGTCAATACATGTTGACTATTGAGTGAATGAATACTATCACTTTTTTCACATAACGAGAAAAATAACAATTATTTTTATTTACTGACTATGAACATTTTTATAGCATTTACTGTGGTGGCAAGTACTTGTAGTTGAGCAAAACAGTATCTGATAACTACATTAATCATCTCATTGTAATTTTGCCCCAAAGAAATTAAAGTCCAGTGTTAAAAAACAGGCCTCCTGGGTTAATTGTGTGGATAAGAATATTTAAATATCAGTGTGTAACCATAAGAGACTTAATTCTTTGATTTTTATGAACATGTTAAAAATTCAAAAGAAATAAAATGTAATATAAAAATATAGGGATCCCTGGGTGGCGCAGGGGTTTAAATTTTTTTTTTTCATTATTATTTATTTATGATAGTCGCAGAGAGAGAGAGAGAGAGGCAGAGACACAGGCAGAGGGAGAAGCAGGCTCCATGCACCGGGAGCCTGACGTGGGATTCGATCCCGGGTCTCCAGGATCACGCCCTGGGCCAAAGGCAGGCGCCGAACCGCTGCGCCACCCAGGGATCCCCGGCGCAGGGGTTTAGTGCCTGCCTTCGGCCCAGGGTGTGATCCTGGAGTCCCGGGATCAAGTCCCACGTCGGGCTCCCTGCATGGAGCCTGCTTCTCCCTCTGCCTATGTCTCTGCCTCTCTCTCTCTCTCTCTCTGTGACTATCATAAATAAATGAATAAATAAATAAATAAATAAATAAATAAATAAATAAATAAATAAATAAAAATAAAAATATAGTGATAGGGCAGCCCGGGTGGCTCAGCGGTTTAGGACATCCTTTGGCCGAGGAGATCCTGGGGACCGCTGATCCAGGAGAACCGCTGATCCTGGAGCCCCAGATCGAGTCCCATGTCAGGCTCCCTGCATGGAGCCTGCTTCTCTCTCTACCTCTCTCTCTCTCTCTCTCTCACGAATAAATAAAATCTTTAAAAAAAATAAAATAAAATGTTAAAAAAATATATAGTGATAGCTCATCCATTCCCCTTAATCCTTTAATAGTACTTTCTACCCAATCACTATTTCTGCCATTCCTTGAAATCTAAGTTTAAACACTTGGAATCTTTTCTCACCATCATCATTTAGTGGCTATGCTCACTTCAGGGGGCATTATTCTCAAACTTAAAGCACTTGGGTAAAAGTCCCACCACATCCCAATTAGTTACTGGCTTAAAAAGTGCCAGTACTTTTAAAAATAATAAAAAAAAGAACTTCTCACTTTTTTTCTATGTCTAGAAGTTTTCAAGGACATTTTGAATGTACAAATATAGTTAAATTTTTTTGATGTCTTAAAATCATGACATGATTCAGTAGAACAATTGATGAGGTGGGGAATGGAAGCTTTGTTTTATTTTTTATCTTTTTTTTAAGGTTAATTTATTTTAGAGAGAGAGCATGAGCAGGGGGATGGGGAGAGAGAGAGAGAGAATCTCAAGCAGACTCCCTGCTGAGCACAGAGCCTGACATGGGGCTCCATCTCACCACCCTGAGATCATGACCTGAGCCAAAATCAACAATCAGTGCTCAACCAACTGAGCCACCCAGGGGATCCAGAAGTTTTGATTGTAGGCACACCTAATTGTAAGGAATATTAAAATAATAATAGCAAGAGCTTTGTATTAAGGGACTTTCTGAAGAGTATTTTCTATTAACTATTTAATTTTTTTAAGATTTTATTTATTTATTCATGAGAGACACAGAGAGAGAGAGAGAGGCAGAGACACAGGCAGAGGGAGAAGCAGGCTCCATGCAGGGAGCCCGACGTGGGACTTGATCCCGGGACTCCAGGATCACACCCTGGGCCGAAGGCAGGCACTAAACCTCTGAGCCACCCAGGGATCCCACCCTAACTATTTAATTTTTATCACAATTATCATCCTCATTTATGGATGATTATATTGGGGCCAGAGAGTTTTAGCCTTCTGATGATCACAAGTTTAATGAAGAGCAGAGCTTTGATTTAAATCCAAGAAGCTTGTTTCCACACCTGTAGCTTTAACCCTTATGATATTAATAAATGCAGTAGAAATAAGATGCTAGTAGGGACATATTCTAGAGACTCACTTCATATTTCCCTTAGATTGCAGGTAATCTTGCTCACATTTTCTGTGGTTCAAACTAGTATCTCATCCTGTTTTATCTTCTGCTTGGAGTTTTCTGCTTACTCATATTTTCTTCTCTCCTATATGTTCAATTTGTGCTTGGCTCATCACAAAACCAGCAACACTTGACAACTTTTCTTAAGGAATCCTTTAAACATCAGTTCCAAACTTAACTTACCCTTTTTATCAGTAGTCCTGGCTTATAAGAGATGAGGTTTAGAATATGAATGGTCTTGCTCATAATTTGGAGCCGAGTAATAAGTCAAGGATTGCCGAGTGGCCTCTTGGCTTTACTGCTTGGAGACAGTATCATGTGATATAAAATATGGCTACCTTGATTTAGTATTTGGTACAAGGGCATAGTAGGTACTATAAGACATGTTTCAATGCCTTATAATATCACCATCATCAATTCTAAACACTCTACTAAAATAGGAAGCAAAGAAAAGTTCCCTGGGAATGTTATTAAACCCCAAAGAGATCCTAAACATCATCTACTGCAACACAGTTCTTCCTCTATTAAGAGGTTGGAAACTAAGATGGGTATATGTCCAAAATAGTGAAGTAGCAGACCAGATACAATGATATATTTACAGTCTAAATTTACAATACTTTCTTTCAAGGAGCTTAAAGTCAATGTGAGGAAGTAAAATCTACACTTATGAACAATATCATGAGAGATATTTCTTCACTATTAGAACTTCTCCTGTCTTATATAAACCTACACACAACATAATCTCTGAATAAAAAGTTTATTCTGCTTCTTATGTATGCTTCCTATACAATGACTCATGTAATTTTCATTTACTCCTTTATGAATAAAACTGGTGGAATAGAAATAATACATCCAGATACTTTCCAGCACTGATCCTATTTCCAGCATTAGCCAAGACATTAAGTACCTTCTCCCCATCCAGCAAGCTGATTCTGATTGAGTTGGTCTTCTGACTACATGCAGACTACATATATATGTAGTCTCTTCTTGTTCTTCTAAGAAGTTAATTTCATCTTTCTTTTTTTCATAAAGAAAATAGAGGACATGAGGAGGGTTCTTTCTCAGTCTCCTCTCCTCCCCCACCTATGCTCTCCAGTCAATGATCAACTTCCTGTTCACCTTCACCTTCTTCTTTTCCTTCTCAGTGGAGGAGCTATCCTGTCATCTGCCCAATGCAAATCTTCCCACTTACTATTTAGGATCTGTTTATTTGTTCTTCTTAAGGAAATTATTCTAACACTTGCATCCTCTCTTCAATATTCTTCCTCTACTTATTGGCTTTTTTTCTCCAGCATATAAATATCCTCAATTCTATAACCTTAAAAAGAAAACCATGAGAGCCACACTTATGTCTCCCTTTAAACTTGATTCTATATATTTTCTTCCCCTCGTAAGACTTCTCTACTTTCTGTTGTCTAATGACTTCCACTGGGTATAGGATAAACTTGGACCACATTCATATGCTTCATCTATCCAACCAGATGCTATTTATTGAGTTTCTGATGCTTACTGTCCCTTGGAGGTAAAGTAGTGAGTAGGAGAGATGTGGTCTCTAGCCTTATAAGACCTGACACCAGAGAAGGACTTACAGTATGTCATGACATGGGCCCTACCTGTCTTCTAAACTCACATCTATGTGCCTGTACATGTCTCTATCTCCCTATCTATCATCTATCCATCTATCACCACCTATTGCTTATTCCCTAGTTGAAATCTGTGCTTCAAACACAAACAACCTCTCACAAATCCATGAATATACCTTAGAATCCCTTGCTAATCCCTTTGCTGTAGTTCCTTTTATACTTCCTATTTTTCCTCTGTATTTTTCAAAACTTCACCTTTTGAGCCTGGATTGTATACTCATCTTGTGTACTCCCACATCCCCCTTTCTCTCTCTGAGTTATCACACAGCTCCCACTATGTTGTACTTACTGTTACTTTGTCTATCTCCCCCCACTAGTATATGAGCATATTGACCTCATGTAATTCAGGCACCTTCTTTCTACGCTCAGAAACTAAAATCTAAATTGCCTCTAAGAAAGTGAGATTTGTCTTTCCTAGACTTCAACAATCTCCAGGTAGAGGTGAGGTTAAATTAATAGTAGTTCTAGAACTCCACTCATTCTTGCCCACACCTGCTTATGCAGGAGTTCAGTGATCTGAATGCACCCTCCAAGCATTTCTAGGAGACTTAAATGGACGTCTGATACGTGGTCATATGTACATGTGATAATACTGGGACTTACTATTAATTAGGTGAGCAATTGATGAGTGAGTACTTAGTGGGAGGCCAGGCATCCTCACTGACCACTGAGCTCCTAGTATCTGTATCTCTTTTCTGACCACTGAGAATCACTATGAGTGTCCACATGATGCACAAACCTTAATACCATATTGTATGTGGAAGAAAGAACAAAACCCCTCTCCTCCACCATGTATCATTTTTTAATTGTCTAAAGACATAAGGATTTCAGGCTGTCTCAAGATGTCAATAACAGGCTACATGAAAATTGTTCCTGTAGTTTCCACTTTATCTGTCTTCTCAAACCTCAGACCCAGTTCATGCTGCAAGGTAAGGAAGAGTATCTACACTGTTCTGCATCACCCCATCATAGTTGCAGCCACCAGATGTCAGCATCTAAAAACCTCACCCTTTACCTTCTACAAAAATAAATAAGTTTCCATGCAAAGCATATGCTTGAAGATTTGTTTACCAGTTCACCAGAAACTCCCAGACAAGCTTAAGTTTCATTTTCTTTTCGTATGTGTGTGTTTCATTTTCTGCCAAAGGGAGTACCCCTTTTAGGCATGACCTCTGTAAATATGAATTGATTGAATAAGTAACAGAGCTACTGAAGGAATGATTAAGTACACCGTGCTATCTTATCAGCTTTATTTTTATTCTTTATCTCATCCATTGCTTAGAATTCAAGTCTTAACCTAGAGGTTGTATGAGTGAGTGAGCATTTGGATTGCAGAAAATAAATGTGAAAGCAGAACATTGAAAAAAATATATATATGTATTCATGTTATATAAGAAAAAATGACTACAACCATTACCATTCATCATCACCAACATAACTGAGCAATAAAATCCTCTAACTTAAGCCAAGCATGTGCCTTGATTCTTTTTTTTTTTTCCCATTTCTAAATTTCAAACAGCTAAATGATTCTGAAGGAAATGCCTTAGCCAAGCATTACTTTTCTGTAGTAGAAAAGAAAGGACATTGCCTTCAGAGTCAATCATGCTGAACCAGCCTGGTGGAGGAGGGAATCTGTTTGTAGGCCAAAGGGGAGAAGAGTTTGGGAAGGCTCATAAAAGAAAGAAAACTCTGAGAGGGCTAATGGTTGCCATCAGAATATAATTTGTGTGAGAAGAGCCAGATAACATATTAACCTTCCCCATAGACTCGTAAGCCATGGGTTTGACCATATGGAAGCTCACATTCACACTGAGTGAATGTAAATAAAGGTTTTCAACTCCAGTGCTATCAAAGCCATTTATGTTTCTGGCTCAGCAAGCTTTTCAATTCTTTCCTAGACGTAGTTAGCATAAAAGGGCATCCCACTGTTTTCACTACATTTGGATGAAAAAAAAAATTATAACCTAACCCTTATTTGTTTTCTTCTAATAGGTTTTTGAAAGGGAAAACACATTTCCTATTCTTTAGATTGCTCTTTCATAGTGAAATATAATGAAGACTCTCCAACTGACAACTATTATACAAAGAAGAATGAAATGTCACATTTTCCTCATTTCAACATTATCAATATTCCAAAAGAAATAAACCTTTACAGTGTGTTCTATCTGTGAGGACCTAGGAATCCAATAACATTTTGTGACAGTTATTGCATTTATGACTTGGGCATTGAGAGGTGTCCTTAGATATTTTGGAAATCAACAGGCTGCCAGTTCAAGTGTGAATGACTGCAGCGGGTTAATACCCTACCCGCCTTCTGAAATTTTAGCTTCATAGTTAGAATAAGCCGATACTTGCAATCTTTCAAAGTTAGCTTGTAATAAAATGTTTCACATGTGTACTCTAAATAAAATGTTTCAAGTGTTTCACGTGTGTACTCTATGCAGGAAATTGTGATGACCACCAGGCAGGTAAGTTTATGGGTGTTTGTGCTTAATTTGATAAAACATTAAGGCTCATATATTATTCCCTAGAGAAGATCTTAGCAAAAGATCCCAAACATGTAAAAAGAAAATTGACAGGTGGATACGAAAAAAGAGTATAATATTTAGGTGTTTTGTAAAAAGGGGGTATTTGTCAGTGTCGTTATAAATGCCAGGGGGCATGGAATCAAGATTTCCATTTTGGATTTGCTAATATTGAGTTGAGATTGGTAAGTATCCAAGGGGAAATATCAAGTCGTAGCTCACAGGGTAAGTTTCCACTGAGCGTGAGAACTGTCCACATACATGCACACACATTCACACATCTACCACACCAATACACACATGCACATAACATAATTAGCATATGGATGCCTTTTAATGGCATAGAAATAGATGAGATCAGATAATGATGTATGTGGGTAGACCAAAAATTCTGTCTGAGCCTGGGGCACATCAACATTCAGAGAACTAGTGGAGAAGGAAGAGACTAATGAATTCTATAGGAACCAAGAAAGAGACTAGTGAGTTATATAGGGACCAAGAAAGTTAGTTACTACTCATATACAACATAACTGTTTGTTTCACATTGAATGATTAGCTTAGCCAACCTTATTATTTATATGTTTTGAGGTTCCCCCCCTAATTAAATGATTCAATTAACCAAAGAAATCATCATTTAAACATGGGTTTCTTCATACCTAATCCAATGTTTTTCCCTTTCCATGGATGCTGGGTCTAATTAGTATAAAAAATTAAAATTTTAATGTGAATATAATTTGATTTTATATCTTCTCTTGATATTATTATTCAAAATGTGTTTTGATACAAATATATTCTGCTATTATTGAAGAGTTCTTTTGGTTAATGCTGTGATAAGCAAGCAAAGGGAAAATTTCTAGAACTTCTTTTATTCATTTAAAGTCAAAAGAATTATAGGGTATGTCTGCACATGAATTGGAGTTTGCATAAAAGTTTGAAACCTTTTAATATAAAATGCACACAAACCAATTTTAAATAGAAGGACCATATTTATTATAAGGAAAGTCATAATTCAATGGTAAGAAACATTATTTCCCTAAAGAATTAGAAGCAGGAAAGGAAGAAAATCCATATATATGGCATGAATGATCAAGAATGCAGTGTATTTCATTAGGGAAAAAAAGAAACAGGAAGTTAGCTCTTCTCAAAGTTTTCTTAGGGTTTACTTATTTTATATCTCCAGAATTCATGTTTGTTTCTAAATCACTTAACAATTATTTGATTAGCAACTAAATAAATAAAGAGAAAAAGATTGATTTGACACATTGCTTCTTATGAATTTAGTTATTGTGGCACCATAAAGATACCTCAGGGCCTTTAATAAGGGCTTTGCCAAAAATGGTTCAATAATAAATCTTTTTTCATTTCTGTCTAATGTTTTCTGCTTGTAGAATGCTTCCACAATTAGTTCCTAACATTCACTTCATGGCAATCTTTTGATTGTCAGTGAAAGTATATTTGTCTTCTTTTAATTTTGTCCTCAATTTAATTGAGATTCAGTAATGTTAAATAAAATGCCTAGATTCATAAGTAATATTAGAGGTAAAAAGAATATAGCAGGGACATGTTATCTTCTACAGCACTGTTAGTCCTTTCTTGAAACCACCTCCTTCTATTCCCAGATTTTCCTGAAAAATCACAGCAGATTATATTACAAAAAAATGAACTTTTAAATTCCCATTAGTTTATGTCCCTGAATCCCTGGTGAGCAAGACAGGCTGAATCCTCCTTCCCTAAACTAGGCACTAAGTAGCAAAGCAGTCTGTTTGTCACCATGTGCATGGCAGAGGGGTCCTACTTAGGAAATCACTATGAGGAAGAGGGACTTGGTTAGCATAAATAAATTATGAGTTCCCCTAACCTATTACCTATTATTTTTTTCACAAATGGGTCTGGTGGTGTGCTGAAACCAGCTCTAAGATAGGGTCCACTGTGCACATCTCTACCTATCTCCACCTTCAATGATGTCATGCTGGTAGCTTGTAACCTGCCTTGGTGTATTTACATCACAGTAATCTTCCAATGCTACCAGTTGGGATCTTTTATTTGTTTTGCTCTTTATCAGCATAACATTGCACATGGTGGCTCTTAGTATTTGTAAATAGCTATTCTCCAAAGTTCCACTTAAGTTCTCAATTTTAAATGCCTGGAAATGTGGAAAATACAGAAATATACAATTTAAAAAATATTTTAAAGCACGTGGCAAGATGATTACTGTGCATAACTATTTTTGCCTGCCTTTCGTGACTTCCTTAGATTAAGAAAAAAAGGGATGTAATGGTTTAAAATGGTTGAAAGGATGTTAATTTTTAGAAATTTATAATACATTTTTATATATTCTCCAGAAATATTTTTGGGAAATTAGATTTCTACTATTAGTATATCAGAATATTTATTTAACTTCATTCTCTAAAATAAAACCACATATCCTATCGAATCCTAATATAATTTACTGAAAAATCTATCCTCTTACTCATTTGAAATTCTACTTTTATTAGAAACTGAGTATAGGTATATACCAGGATCATTCTTGAGGCTTTTTCTTCATCTCTTCATATGCCTATGTGTATTACAACAGTAATCCCACCTTGTTTTATTTATTTCAAGTTCATAGACATAGTGAGGGTTTAGTTATTACTGTAAAATACACCATATGCTACAACACTAATGCAATCACTTGGTATTTTCAAACTTTCTAGGGTTTTCAAGATAAATGTTATTAGCTCAAAAGCCCTCTCTTAAAAAAGAAATTTTAGGTGTCACAATCTCAAAATGTGTTAAAACTCTGTTAAATCATTGTTGATGCTTTGGTATGTAAGAATAAGAAGTGCATATATTAGAGTAAATGTACTAATAATCATGATTCAGCATTTTAAAATGTGCATTTATCTGAACGGATGGCATAATCTTTTTCTAAGGAACTGGAAATTATTTTCCTTATGTGCTATGTTCTTAATAGGGTTACTTTTTTTTTCTTCCCCAAAAAGAGATGGAGAGTAGTACATTTCCTTCCATCTTGAAGATGTGAAAAATGACAAGCAATGCCAGCTGCATTTTTTTCTGAATGTGTTTCATTGATTTTTAAGAAAAGCTGAAAAGTAACTTTTCATCACATTTATCCTATGACACATAATTTCAACTGTAAGAATTAGTAACAGAATGAATGACAAATGATGGGGAAGGATTGACAGATGCTGGTAATTTTATGTGCTACCCTGGTTATTCTGTTCTGTCCATATTTCTATATTTCATTTTGTCATCCTTTATACATTAAACTTACTCATCCATCTTGTAGAAAGATGGAAAATTGCATAAATGGGTTATTTGGTTGTATTAGTACTGATAGAATAGAAATGAGCATTACCATCAAAAGTATATAGTACAGCTCATCAGGAGAGATGTGGTCTGCAGGATCCCTTGTCTCACAGGAAAGACAGAATTTTCTTGAGCAGAGTGTTCCAAATACCAATGAAGAGTTCTTTCCTTCTGAAAACTTTAGACATTGGAAAAAGTAAATAGCATGTCTACCTTCAGGAGAGTATGCATGTGAAACATGATACATATTTTCTGTATAATGCCCTATAGAGCTAAGATGTCTAAGTTTTTTCCACTGGAGAATATTTTAAAAATTAACAAAAACTCAGCAATTTAATCAGAAACAGGAAAAATTAGCACTCCCTATTATTAAAAAACCTAACACAATGAAGAGAATTGTAGCATGATGTGGGACACTTTGTGCTTAGTACTTTTAAGACATTTAATCATTTAATCTATGATTTTAAGATTATAAAAATCACACTTTAATTCAATACCACTGATCTTTGTCAGCTGTCAGTTTCTTTTCAACTCTTTCTATGCAGTATCTCAACAGATATGTTTCTTATCCATCTCAGAAGGTCAAACCAGATTTCATTGTTTTAGTATCATAGAAAACATTTGCATTTTGTTCTGATCAAAACAATACGCACTTGTCAAACATCGGTAGAATAAAATTATTTACACAATATGCTAGCCTTCCTTTGAAAGAGAATGCAGGAAAAGGAAACAGTTAACACTAGCAAACCTTTTCATTATATTTATTCCAGGATTTCATATAGCAAATAATTTTCATGAGAGGTGACATGGCATATCAGACTCAAAGCTTGCCATCAGGGATTCCAAATGCCATGAGGTTAGGGACATCAGCAGTCTTATTTATGGATGTGCCTAGACTACCATATGGCACACAGAAGGAGGTTTAAAAAAAGTGTTCAGTGAATGAATGAATTACCTATAATATATACAAGGCAGAGAGTGACAGGTGACTTTAAAGTGCTACTAATTAGGAGCTTGCATATGTCAAGAAGAGGAAGAGACTTTGTCTCTGCTGAGAGGTTCACAGTAGGTGTCAGCACACTGAGACATCCCATTACTCTCTCTAATCTCCTCACCCTCCTCAGTCTTCTGACATCTAATGGGATGAGCAGATTTGACCAGGATTTTCAGGAAAGTACTATGGGGTCCCTCCTTCTCACTAAGACAAACTCTTCTGGGGAAACATCAGTTGAGAACGGTTGAGCTTTTACTGGAGAGGCTGACTTCTGGGAAGATGCTGGAATAACAACCCATTTCTGAGCTGCATTTTAAATGGAGGCCATAAAAGAAGGATGATAGTTGCCCCCACAATAAAGGCTTCTGTTCCCCTGCAGCTCAATGAAATAGCATGATTTGTGGGATGAAATATAACACTATCACTATGATCATCAGTCCTCACTTTATAGACAAGTAAATAGCTGTTAAAAAGTTTCCACTACCATTTAAATCTTATTGATTTTTTTGTCTCTGTTTTATCCATGTATTTCTGGAGGGGGGTGTTATTTTCTGTTCTTTTCTTGTGTGTTAATGGAACTTTGAAAAAAATCCACAGCTGAGTAATGGAATATATTTGTAAATATATTTGAATACAGTTAATACAGTTAAATTCTGGCCCTATGTTCTCAACTCCAAGTTGATTCCTTATTCCCTCTTTACTAGTTAGGGTTGTACCAGTATTTCTCAAACAAGGGGTCACACTGATAACTATTTCTTCCTTGAGATTAGAACTCTTAGGCAAACCTGAGACTAGAGTGTGGCTACCGTTTTCTCTGACAGACACCTCTAATTCCAGTTACCTGTCTGAATCTCTCCTAGTTCTCTGATGCAGTGATTGGCCGTTGCACTGGCATTCAACTGATAACCCTCATGATTATAGTACCTGTTAATCATCAGCTTGTCTCTTACCAATGCCAGTCACCAAACTCAGAGATCAGTGGTTGTCACGCTTCAGCATGCATTAAGAATTGCCTGGGAGCTTATCGGAGATGCATAGTCCAGGGCTCCAACAGAGACATTCTGATTTGAATAGGCTGGGCTGACAATGCACAGTTTTAAGAAACACACAGGCTATGTAGACACAGATATCCTCAGAACAGACTGAGAATGTTGCTATAGAGAGTCTGTTCTATCTGTCGGGGAAGACTATTCCCCACATACTTCTGTTCTCTCCTGTAGCATTAGCCCCACCTCAGAGATGCTCTTGTCTTCATCTTGAGAATCTTAAAATGTTTGAACCACCAAATTACCTACCCGCCCTCACTTGCTGCTTTGTACTTTTCCTGTTCTGTAAGCCCTAGAGGTACTTTGAGGAGAGGCATTGGTTCTCAGAGCAAATAAATCAATGATCTGGAGACTTAAGTGGGCCTCATTTACATCTCAATGGGAGCTCCATACTCCTCTTGTCTCAGTCATTCCCTGGAACTGTGTAATTAATTGTAACTCAACTTCTCAACCTCTATCCCTGACATTTTGGCATAATAAGCAAAATATATCATTAAATACCTTCTGATGAAATCAGCATATCCAGTTATAAAATAGAAATCTAATTACATTGCTACAGCTCTAGGCTGTGAGGTTTGGCTTTATATAACTTTTGGCAGAACATATGTGAAGATGGTGTGAAATCGCTTTAGGGTATTTTCCTTTTATGAGAAACTACAGGTTTCATAATGCAAACCAATTATTTTTAGTAGTTATCGAGCTAAGGATATTAGTCTGTAATATTTATAATATTTATATGATATGCCATGAATATTGCTAAATTCATATAACGTTTCATGAATCAATCGGACACTTGTAGAGTAAGGGCCCAAACCAATATGCTTATCATTTTTAAAGAAAAGAAACCAACAAGGGGGGATTTGGGAATTTGCAATGGAATGAAAGTTATTTTCCCATTATTTACAATACTGTTAGTCGTTAGGAGTCCCAGGAGGAGGAGGAAAGACTTTCAGAATTGAACACTGTGAAATAAATACATCGCTTGTTGGTGAACTAAATGGGCAGCATGATGTATTTGCTGAATGTGTGCATTGATGTCTCAGAGATTTTAAATATTCTATCACTTTTACCCTGCACACTTATTCACAATTATGAACTGAAGAGTCTCAATTTTTGGAGCCATTTTAGATGTCATTGAAGGAAGATTGCACTGTGTATCAGGAGATTAAATTTTGAAGGCTTCTTTGATATTCCAGTTAGGTAATCATGAGCACATCACTTAATTCCGTGAGTTTCAATTTCAATCCCCTCTCTTTTAAAGAGAACCAAAAGCTGTTCCTTAAACATGTCTCTATGTTCTAAGTAATCAGATTCCTTCAACTTTATAAACTAAAATAGATAAAAGCAAATCCTTGTATTTACTATATAGATGAGAAGAAAGTCCTTTGGGAGCATAATCAGGGCAGCGGTCTTTATTTTGCAATTAGCTAAGGCTAAACACCTGTAAGGTAATTGACAGAGCCCTTCGCACTGACAGGACGAGTGAGGTTTTGATTTAAAATAGTGACAACAAAATTCTTGAATTACAAGATATAGATATAAACTACAATATATAGATATAAATTACAATATATAGATATAAATTATATATATAACTGAAATGGATGAATAGGGGATTTACCTTAAGTAAATTGTGGAGTAAGTAAGTAAGTTATTGTGGAGCCAAAGCCTCTGAACTCTGAAAGCCTGCCTAGAAGCCTGGACTGAGAAATGGGTAGTTCACAGGGTGAGGATCTTTACCTGGTAGTGTGGATTTACCAGGCACAGTGTGCACATCATTTATATTTTCCTCTTTCCCCTGCGCCATACATAATATCCCTCTCCTCTTCTCCTCATCTCAAGAGAGAAGAATGAGCTAAGACAAAATGGGCTAAGGATTAAAAGACTATTGTGGAAGACGAGGCTGGCTGTGAAAAGGTAATTACTTCTGAAAGTTTAATCTGGAGGTATACATATCAAGTGAGAGAAGACGATGATGATAGATAGGTAGATAGATCAACAGACACATAGAAGGGAGCAGAGAGAATGCACATGAAAGACAAAGATTGATTAATTTGGTTTTATGTATTTTCCCAATTTGATTTATGTACTTTATCTACTTTTATAATTACATTTTACCAATCCTATGTATGTTTAGATTTTAGATTTATTTCCATACTTGATTTTCCTTTTAAAAAGTGTTCCCAGGATGTTTGAATTTATACTTATTTGATTGCCATTAGTGAATTAAACAGTTTTTATATGTCATGTGAGCTGCATCGCTTTCTTATGTAAGGTTTGCAGAAATGAATGCCTGAATGTGCACCAAAATATTAGTGACAGATGAATGGGTTAACTGACATTTGACTTTCTTCATTTTGCTTATTTGCATCTTTCATCTTTTAATCATCCCTTATTGCCTTTTTAAGCAAATAAATAAATGATGATGATGTGTCAGTCCACAGTCAACATTCATCTTCATATTTGTTAAATAACTATTATGCATCAAGCAATGAGGTAGGTGCTAGAAATAAAGATACAAATAAGACATGGTGACTGTTCACTTGGAGTCCAACATTCAGGAGAATGTAATGAGTGTTATAATATCAGTGTTTACAATGTGTTATTTAGAAAAAAAAAAAAAACCTGATGAGGACATCTGCTTCTCAAAGGAAATGTTATGTAAGCTTAAAAATATTAGTAGGAATTAGTAGGAATTTCACAAAAGTGTATACGTAGGAAGAATATTTCAGAAGATCCATAGTAAAATAGGTAGTGATTATCTAGAAGAGAGTAAAACATGTGGATTAGGAGATTCACAGATGATATGTGATAGAAATAGAGATTTAAGAGCCAGTTAATTCATTTATAAATGCATTTACTTGATAAATAGGTGAGTTGGTAGGTGTAAATGCCAAAAATATGTACCTTATTATGCAAGGAAATATGTTAGAACAAAAATTGAGAAGGCTGGGTAGGTATATGGGGGGGGGGGTGGATATTAAAGACCCAGGTAAAAAAGAAGCCAATGAAGATGACCTGAAAAATTGTCGGAGAAGTGGGAGGAAAACCAGCAGAGAATGTTATTAAGCATCTCTAAAGAAGATTAATCAACAGTGTCAAATCCTATAAAATGGTGTAGAAGAATTGAAAACGTTCTTATTGGAAATGGTAATTAGATTGTCATTGAAAGCATGACACGCTATTTTCTGTAGAGCAAGTTTGATGGTAAAGATTCTAGGGAGAGAAGTAAATGGAAGATAAGAAAATGGCAACATTTCCCAGAAAAATTTGTTACAAAGGAAGGAGAGAGAGGAAAAAAAAAAAAAAAACAGTTTCAAAAGAAAGATACTGAGTTGAAGGATTTTTCTCATTGCAATGCATTTGCAACAAAGGAATTTCTTGCTTATTTTTTAGATGCCGAAGAGGTTTATGCATGTTTGGAAGCTTCTGAAAAGGATACAGTGATTTTTCCCTTGTATTACCAAGTGAGCCATGAATATGAGGACAGAATCTTAAAATACAAAAGAGACACAGATACTTAAAATTACTTCCAAACCAATCTCTTTTATCTCCTTTCTCCTCTTTTCCTTCCCTGGTCCTCCTCCCCAACGTTTTCCTACCCTTCCCCCAAGTTCTCCTAGGCCTCCTTCTGTTTCCGGTGCACAGCCAGGACAATGTAAGGCTTATCTTACCACTGGAGTTGCTTCTGGGAAACCATTTTACAATTTGATTTAAAAGCTGGGCTGTGGGTACACCTGGGTGGCTCAGTTGTTGAGTGTCTGCCTTTGGCTCAGGTGGGTCCAGGGTCGAGTTCAGCATAGGACTCCCCATTGGGAGCCTGCTTCTCCCTCTGCCTCTGCCTCTCTGTGTCTCTTATGAATAAATCAATAAAATCTAAAAAAAAAAAAAAAAAAAAAGCTGGCCTGTGGGTATCTGACTCCAGCCATCCCTAAGAACATGGTGTGGTAGGCTTGTACAAAAGTAATTTTAGATAGTGATTCTATTTAATGATGTTCATAGAGGGATGGTATTTAGTACTTTTTTAAAAAAAAATTTTATTTTTTCATCAGGGACAGAGAGAGAGAGAGAGAGAGAGAGGCAGAGACACAGGCAGAGAGAGAAGCAGGCTCCATGCAGGGAGCCCAGTGTGGCACTCGATTCCAGGACTCCAGGACCATGCCCTGGGCCAAAGGCAGGCACTAAATCGCTGAGCCATCCAGGGATCCCCTGATACTTAGTACTTTTATTTGCATAGTTTATTATTGTCCTAAATGGGAAAGAATAATTCATCTAATAATGATATTTTATCAAATAATTTTGCTTACACAAATTTGTTTTCAACTATTGTTTCAAGTATTATATATTATACTATTTATTTGAAATGCTTAAGAAATATTTAAGTGGTAGGGTCAAACATTACTCAAATATGAAAGCCAAGTCAGTTGTGAATAATAATTTTTGATTTGCAAATTGTGATAATTCTGAGTATGCAAATATGCATTTACTTCAGGTCCTAAAACACCAAAACAGTTTTCATTACATAGCCCCATGGTAAATTAAAGATATTTATATTCAGGTCACATATCAGTTAATATGATCATATAATTTTTTTCATCTTTATCTTGTTGATGTGCTAGATTATATTAATTGATTTTCAAATATTGAACTAGGCTTGCACAACTGAAATTCATCCCTCTTGGTCAGCCGTATAGTTCTTTTTTTTACACTGTTGAATTTGATTTGCTGATATTTTATTGAGGTTTTTTTTTTGTCCCTATATAAGAGATATTGGTTTGTAATTTTCTTTTCCTTTTTTGTGATATCTTATTTTTGTTTTAGTTTCAGGATAATATAGGCCTATAGAATGCAGTAGGAAGTGGTCCCTTGGCTTCTGTTTTCCGAAATAGATTCTGGAGACTTGGTATCATTTTTTCCTTAAATGCTTGTAGAATTCATCAATGAAACCATCTGGGCCTAAGAGAAGGTTACTAATTATTGAATCAATTTCTTTTGTGGCTATAGGCCTATTCTTTTTGTTTGAATTTTAGTTGTTTTTATCTCTCAAGTAATTGGTTCACTTAATGTAAATTATGAAATTTGTGGTTATAAAGTCATTTACAGTATTCCATTATTATTCTTTGAATGTCCATGGGTTGAGAAATGAGGACATCTTTTTCATTTCTTGGCATTGATAATATGTGTCTTCTCCCCTTTTTTTCTTGGTTAACCTAGCTAAAGGTATATCAATTTTATGGATTTGCTCAAAGACCTAGCTTTTGGTTTCATTGATTTTCTCTATTGTTTTCCTGTTTTCAATTCCATTAATTTCTGTTCTAATTTTTATTATTTTCTTCTGTTCAATTTAAGTTTACTCTTCTTTCTTTCTTGAATGTCCTAGGTTAGAAATATGGTTTATCAATTTTATCTTTCTTCTCCCCAATATTTGCATCACTCAGATCATTCTAAAAGCATAGTTTTATTTCAATTTTCAATATATCAAACAATTTAAATATATGAAGGGCAGTACAGATGCCTGTAGCATTATTGAGTTGACGTAGGCACAGGGGAAAAAAAAAAAAAAACATTGTTAAATTTTAGTATAGGAATACCAGAGGGAAATTTCAAATATTCTGACTTTGGTTATTATAGAACTTCAATTCATCATAAAATTATTTCCTCAAATATATCATTTTATATATAGTCAAGGAAATAGTAATAAATCATAAATATATGCCTAACTCTAATGTCTTCTTGCTTAAAATGTTGTTATCCCTACTCTACTTCCAAATAAATTGAATTACTATTCTAATCACAGCTAAAGTCATTCATGTCATTTGGCTTATTGAGTTAATTTTTAAATTCCAGATCAATTATTTTTATTTTCATGGAAATTTATCTGATATCCATTGGCTACAATTATTTCTCTTATTCAACATGCTATTGGATTTTACCAATATTATGAGTACTTCATTGAGATATGTCAGAATTATGGAAAAGCTGTATCAACTAGTATACAAAATCCTAAGGCTTTGGAAACATAAAAAGAAATTTCTCTACCTCAGTTTCTCCTTTCCTTCCTCCTCCTCCTCCGCAAAATTTTTTTTTTTCCTAGAAATACGAGTTTTACATTATAGCTGAGTCAATACTTAAAACATGCCTTCTAATTTTATAGGACAAATGAAATTCATAGTTTATTTGAATTTCTTTGATTATTTCTGAATCAAAAGGTTTTTTCAAACTGTTCTTGGCCATGTGTATTTATTTCCTTTGTTGCCTGATCATGTTATTTGCCAATTTTCTAATGAGGGGTATATTTTAATTACTTATTAGTATCAATATTTTTTTTCAGATTTCCTTTACTTTTTCTGGGTGGCTGCAGTTGTGGATATGGATGTGTGGGTGAATTTTTTACCATCCTTTCCAAAATTTATACTTCCATCTTTGTTGTGGTGATTTGCATTCACCACGATTTCCAGAGCATTGAATAATAAAACTAAAGATCACCATAACCCTTTACTTAAGAAAAAAAGCATCTGCAGTTTTACTACTTAATTTATTGTTGACTCTTTGTTTGTAACATACATAATTGTTCGTTCAATTATATTTTGAAAGTCCATTTTTAGTAATAGTTGTTCTTTCAAGAATGATAATTGAATTTTTAAATACATTTTTTACATTAAGGCAATAACTAAAATTTTCACTCTTTGATCTATTAAATAATATTTATAGTGAAGTATTTTGACATTCTTAAAAGAAAGAAAAATTGATAGTGTGTTTCATATTTTAATAAACTACAAAAATCTTGTTAGAATAATAAATTGTATTTTCCATGTGCATCTGTGATTGGGACTGATGTGATGGTGTATATATGTGTATATATATGTATACATACATATATACATGCTAATTTTTAATCAACTTTTGGTTTTACAGTCATGATGGCATTAAAAATATATTGGGAAGTTTGACATTTTTTAAATGCTCTGATGATACTCAAGTAGCATTATAAATATGGATGCCTTAATGTATTGAATGAGCTAACCTGTATTGTCTTCTGGCATTTCTTCCATTATACTGTCATTTAGTTGTTGTTTTTGCTTTAGATTTCCTGCCTATTCTGGTAATACTATTTTTTTTCATAATACACTAGAAAATAATTCTTTTTGGGGCACCTGGGTGGCTCAGTGGTTGAGCATCTGCCTTTGGCTCAGGGCATAATCCTGGGGTCTTGGGATCGAGTTCTCCATTGGGCTCCCCACAGAGAGCCTGCTTCTCCTTCTGCCTATGTCTCTGCCTCTCTCTCTGTGTCTCTCATGAATAAATACAAAATCTTTAAAAAAAATGAAAATAATTCATTTAAACAAATATTTCAATTATAATATTATACTATGAGTTTGTTCACAGACTTATTTAATTTAATTTAAAAAGTTAATACAGGGATCCCGGGGTGGCGCAGCGGTTTGGCGCCTGCCTTTGGCCCAGGGCGCGATCCTGGAGACCCGGGATCGAATCCCACATCAGGCTCCCAGTGCATGGAGCCTGCTTCTCCCTCTGCCTGTGTCTCTGCCTCTCTCTCTCTCTCTCTCTCTGTGACTATCATAAATAAATAAAAATTAAAAAAAAAAATAAACTAAAAAAAAAAAGTTAATACATTCACAGGTTAAAAAATGTGAATAGTAAAGGTTACTTCAGCTCTTAAGTTCAACACTTTATTTATATCCAGTCCTTCTTACTAGAGGGAAAAATCTTTTTTTTTTTTTGGTTATTGGCATAATTCTAGATATTTTCATTATATATACACCTCTTTTTATATCTGATTCATTTATCTAGGCAGTATAATATTATATAACCAAGAAAAATTAAGAGATGGGGGAAAGAAGGTAATATGATTACACAAAATCATAGGTGTACAGTATTTAAAACCGCCACCATCCATTTACCCCACAATATGCACTCTTTTGTATTATGATCTTTGTATGTATCTAATCTTGTATAAACTGTCTTTTACAAAACTGTCCTCTAAAATATTTTCATTTGATTATTCTCTCAAATCACTGGTGATTGGTAGTGATGCCAAAATCATGTGTGTCTTTTTTTACACACATTTTTTTCTTCTATTAAATAATCTATGAAATGAAGTTGCAGTAGAAACTTCATACAGCTACGATAGGGCTTAGAGTCAACATATATACATGCATTTAGCATTATATGGTTATCTCTAATGTATATGAGCTACATCAAGGAGTAAAATCTCAGAAAACCAAAACTTAAACCAATAAATTAGAAGGACTTAATTGAAGAAATAGGTAATTGCAAAGAAAATCCATCTTCAGATAAGAATTATGGTTGTTTTACTTTTCTATCTTAATAGTTAAAGTTTTGAGGATTGATGAAGGAAAGAAAAACCAAAGTAAAGACCACAAAGGGTATAAGAAACTGCCATGTGGATATTTGATTTGTAGAATTTCCTGGAAATCATGTACTATGAAAAAGAAGTCCAGAACATTTACAATTATGACATAAATTGGTCCATTTCCCACAATGTCTATACATATAGTTCTGTTGCAAAAATAAAATAAAATAAATAAAAGTAATTTCATAGTAATGATCCTAAGGTTATGTCACATTCTAATATAACTGCTAATTTATCAAAGATTAAACTGTCAGAAATTATTATTATTGAACTAAATTTTTTTGAAAATGAGATATACATATATTTTATGTATGTATTTTATGTATGTATTACCCAGAGTCTGAGAGCTAAAACACACTTTGGTTCTTATGTGGTTATCAACTGTCATTTTTGAAATGAAAAACAAAAGCAAAAACAACTGATGCTCAGGAATCTGAAGTGATACCACTAATATAAAATTGTTTCTTAGAGTGTTGGTCCAATATACATTCCATTTCTTAAAGGTCTCTGTGTTCCACTGTGTAGGTTACCCAGGATGCATCTTTCTCTAACTATTTTGGCTAAAGGTAAAATGAAGAATATATATTACATTGATGTTTTTTAGTGATGGCAGCCAATCCTGGCCTCTGGTGATCAAATGACCATGTCCCTTAGAATGTGTTGAGGAATGCAGGCATATTTTAAGAACTTGTGGAAAATAAGTAGGAAAATGTTTCACATCTTAAAAGGTGAATGTTAATTGGAGAATAACATACTACAAATCTATCATAAACCATTTTTATCATTCTAAAATAATTATATTTATTGGCATATCTAGGTCTTACTATTTCTTAACATGATAGCAACTTAGGGTTTTTAATATCTAAATTGGTAGTCACACTGATGTGCAAGGAATATACGCACCACCCTTACCTTTCCATGCACACATACACCAGTAAATATAGATTTGACTTAAAATACGTCATATTGGGAAGACTCACAGACAGAAGGTCAGTAGGGTGCAAAGGCCCCTGTCCTCCTATTATCCTATGGAAAGATGTGCTGGACCTAGAACATGTTGAACTTTGGGAAAAGGACCTTGCTTCTCTTTCCTAACCCTAGAACACACTACTTCACTCCTATGGTGCTGCTTTAACTACTTATAGGGATTTTAGGAGAAGGACTGTTAGGAAATAAGGAGACCTTTCTCTAGCAATATGGCACTGCTGGAAAAAGAGAGAAGACTCACAAGCCACCTGGGTTGCCTGTACATGGGGGTCACTAGCTTCAACTGGAAACTGTGATTTTCCATTCACCAAACTCAATCTTGCTAAGCCAGTGAATTACAAAATTACCAAAAGGTAGAACCAGGGATGTAGGCAAAAGGTTTCTCTTTGCTCATATGTAGAATCCATCTCTGTTCATTACAAAAGGTGAGGTTATGATGTTTTGTCCCTGAAATGAGAAATTAACACTTTTTATTTTTGGGCAAACTGGGTGAGGACCTAATAATTGTTGCAAATCTTGGAGAAAAAATGTGTAAAGTTGTTGCATTTTTTTTCATTAAACAAATTTTTTCTTTAGATTTTTGCTTCTTCCATTTCCTAGATTTAATGAAGAATTTCTGTTGGAGGTAATGTCTCCAAATGTTTGATGTTTATTTCTGCATTGGCAGCACATTTATAATGTGAGCATGGTTATTTTTCAACAAATATAAGGTCAATTTAATAAGAACAATTTCACACATTAAAAAAAGTGTTTTACGTAGCTAAACTTAAAAATGTCAAGATTTTATAGTAGTAATTCCACTTTGGATTTAAAGAGCTGAGAGCATTTCCTGGAACACCAAACTAAAAATCTTTAATTATTTTTCAATTCACTTCACAGATACAAGAAGAATAAAAATGTAATTAATAGGAATTATTTCTATAAATATGTAGAATATATTATACTGTGTTATATTTAGGGTATATTATATCGGGTTTATAGGAACATTGATTTTTTAATTACAAGAGAATATAACTTATGTAGTTGGATAATTCACCAAGTAAATGATATTTAGGTGCACCTAAAAATCGCTGCTTTTAATAATAATATAATAAGACTGGGAGATAATTCTTTCCAGGGGGACACATTATCAATTTCATTCCCTCAAGGTTTGCTAATATGGTTCATTGTTTCAAGCTGTTATGGAATGAAGATCACTATCATTGTTAATTAAAAGTCTACACTGCAAAACATTAGGAAGTATTTTGATCCACACTTCTATATTTAGTCCTGGTTTTAAACATGTTTTGGCATAGTCTATTTACTTCTCTGCAATTCAGAGCTATTAATTTGCACTTGAGGATTTCCAGATGAAAAAATTTCTTTATTGAGAGGTGATAGAGAATTGGAGAGTCTTAAGGATGATTACTTTGCCAACAGTTTTAAAAATTAATTGCGGGCAGCTCAAATTGGTCTCTGAAGCTATGATATTTGAGCAATTTTCAGGATAATGATAGCTGTTCAAACTATTTCTCATATTAGGAAACTAAAATATTATTTAAAAGAGGAGAAATCAAGAAAACCTGTTGGTTCTTATAAATTTCATATAGCAGAGGCAAGTGTAGAACCTTATTTATGTAACCTTAATCTTTCAAATAAGAGGACAAACTATCACTGAATGTCTATCTAGCTAACTAGCCACTCTTTAATCTTTGTCTGAATTGCCCCAGTCTTCAAAAACATATATTGATCTACTTTCTACAAATAGTTGTTCATGTTTTGTGACTGTCATCAAGACAAAGGAGAGATACATCAACAAAGAACAAAATTACATAGGAATGCATTGTTTCATCATTTCAGCCATTCCCACCCAATCCCTTTTCCAGGCACTGGAAAAGAACAGGACTGTCAAAGTGCCCAAACTACACAAATGGCCAAGGCCCATTTCCTGATGACTACTCAACTACACACCTCTCTCAAAAGGAAAATAAGTAATTAGATTCTGAAAGGTCAGTTAAGATAGTTCTTCCTTGATTTATTTCTCACGTGGCAGAGACAGGTCTGAAATTACAACAATAAGTCATTTTCTTGATATATAAAATATTGGCAAGCTAACATATTTGTGAGATTCACTTCTAATATTGCAACAAAGCCTTATTGTAGCAGTTGGGAATTTCAAGATTTGAAAGTGAGGATGTTGACAAATCTTTTACATCCAGAAGCATCTCCTCCTTTGCCCAAAGATTTCCAATTATATTAAATAAATATTTATTTATGCTTTCCAAATAAACACCACTGCCTATTGATGTTAGATGATCAGAAAAGTCAATATGCCATACAATAAGGGAAATGTTTTTATCCTACTATTGTAATATATAAAAATGATAATATGTAATGAGTTAATATATTTGCACCATGGATACTGATAGGCAAATTGAAAATAAGATTTTGCATTCTCTCTAATCTTTCACAAATATTGATTCTAAAATCCCATTGGAAAAATAAATCATCTTGTTGTATTACTTTTATTCTCCCCATAGTCCCAGCACAATATATTATGCATAGTCATTATTCAATAAAAATGGTGTGCATTTATTGTTTACAACATGCCAAACATTCTACTAGGCACTTTAAATATATTTCTCAATTTAAACCTCATAAGAATGATAGAAGTTCACATATTTTAAGAGTTTTCATTATAAACTTACAGAGATTTTCTTTTCTTTTTTTTTAAGATTTTATTTATTTATTCATGACAGACACACACACACACAGAGAGAGAGAGAGAGAGAGAGAGAGAGAGAGAGAGAGAGAGAGGCAGAGACACAGGCAGAGGGAGAAGCAGGCTCCATGCAGGGAGCCTGATGTGGGACTCCATCCGAGTCTCCAGGATCACACCCTAGGCTAAAGGCAGCACAGCACTAAAGCGCTGGGCCACCGAGGCTGCCTGAGATTTTATTTTCAAAGAAAAAAATCTTGCAAAGGGTCACACATCCAGGAAATGCAGTCAGATTGAAATTTCATATTATGTGGTACTAGAGTTCTCTTAACCTTTACAGTATCTTCATCCTCAGGAAATTATTATTAAATAACTATGATTCTGGGAGCACCTAGATGGCTTATTTGGTTCAGCATCTGCCATTGGCTCAGGTCATGATCTTGGGATTCTGGGATTGAGCCTGCGTCAGGCTTCCTGTTCAGTGGGGACTCTGCTTGTCCCTCTGCCTCTCACCCCACTTGTGTCTTCTGTTGCTCGTTCACTCTTTCTCTCAAATAAATAAATAACATCTTTAAAAAATAACTGAGATTCTGAAAAGGATATCTAGTATGCGCGTGTGTGTGTGTGTGTGTGTGTGTGTGTGTATCAGAAAGGGAGAGAGAAAGAGTACTAATGTGAGCAAAATACCACATAGAGCTGGCCATATTTTTATAACATAATTTTTGGCACTAGAAATCATCAATAAAGAGATTGTTCAAATCCATATTGTTCTAGTGTTCTTTTATGTTAAACAACTTATACATCTAAAATTTTAACTTTTTCTAATAAAAATAGTGTTTATTTTTATAAAGTTCAAAAATAGAAAATCACAAAACATAAAAATAAAAATCTCATGTAATTCCACTGCTCATACACAGATAACATATAATGCTGGATATTAAATATTATACATAACATTTTATATACAATGGAGAACTTCAGTATGGTCACCAATTTGTATTTTTTTAACAAACTGATGATCATACTGTGAATTATTTATTGTAACATTGTTTTACTGAACCACTATATTTGGAACATTTATTCCATAATATGAAATAATCTATATTTTTTCAATATAATAAGTTGTTCCTTTTTTAAATATGTTAGAATTGGGTTATGTTCTTAGTGTCTAGGAATTAGAAGTATGGAGAGGAAGATGTAGTCCTATTGAAATAACTTGATTTTTGCATTCTTATTGCTTGTAGTTTAGGGAGGTGATATGGCATACAATTTCCAATAGCTAGTTTCCTGTTTGGCCATATTTTTATTTCTAATACCCAGTAAACCAGTGTGATAACAATGGAAGTGGTCTGCTCCAGATGCAGGCAATAGTGGGATACATTATCTGTAGAGATTTTTTAAATTAAAAAACAAGTTTGCCTTTTTCAAGTCATCTTGTACTAGCATTTAAACAATTCAAGTCATAAAAATAGTCTTCCCTGTCTGGATGTGGATCCCCTCACACACATACACCTTCTAGTATACCACTGCACCTACCAGAATAACCATACTCCAAAAGCTACCAAGATAAAGGAAGAGCTGCATCACATACTGTCTTTAAATTCTGTGTAGCCGGGGATCCCTGGGTGGCGCAGTGGTTTAGTGCCTGCCTTTGACCCAGGACGCGATTCTGGAGACCCGGGATCGAATCCCGCGTTGGGCTCCCAGTGCATGGAGCCTGCTTCTCCCTCTGCCTATGTCTCTGCCTCTCTCTCTCTCTGTGACTATCATAAAAAAAAAATTCTGTGTAGCCAACATCAAATATTTAGGACACCCTACTGTATATGTTGTTCACACTTACTGCTTCTTTTTTTTTTCCAGGAGGCATGTGCTTTATCTGATTAATGTACTACCCTCTCCTCTATCTCTTAACTATTCAAATGAAGGGATGTAGCTTTGTTTTTCCTATCTCCCCTATGTGCACTTTTAAAGGAACAAAACTTATTTTTAAGAGGTGCAAATTTCTCTTACATCTTCTATCTTCTCCTTTTACCAGCAACGTTTTGATATTTGTGATATTAGATCTTAGATAGCAGCCTTTATACTCCACTTCTAATATTGATGTAGAGTTTTCTATGTTTATGGTGCTTTCCTCATTTTAATATTTTTCAAAATATTGCAAGATACCTATATTCAAATTGCAGTTATCTGCACTATGACATTTATTTTGATCTTCACATTGTGACCAACACATGATATAATTTTAAAACTTGAGAACTTACTGAGAATATCCTAAAGAGTATTTTAATAGAATACATTGGGTGAAAATTAGGGGAAGATTTGAAATTTCAAATTTTAACACCCAGTAACAAATTATAATTAGCCAAAGGTACATTCTAGGCTTAGAAGTGTGTTGACTCTGTTGTAGTCAACAAACAGTTCAATATTCTAGAGAAGTGGCAGTTGGGGAAACACTAAAAATGTGACCACTACCTCTAAGTTTCCCTTTCAGCACCAAGGACAGCCCCCCCCTTGGGTTCTTCACCTTTTACAGAATCATTTTCCTAGCAATAAGCTTTGAAAACTAGTCCAGCAAGATACTCAAGCAATAGGTAGATGAGGAGATTTCAGGATTAAAAAGTCTGAGGAAAATTGATACTCTGCCTTCCCATCTACCCACATAATTCTTTCATTTAATACCTGTCAATATCCTGTAGGACTACTATTTCTTAGAGTACACCTTCAAAAATTCTACTCAGACACTGGAAGTCTTGGATTGTATATTTCACTTTATATCAGGGTTTAGTCTTATTTATCAGAAGCTAACATTGATACTTCCCCTTCAGAATTCAATAAAAGGGAGGATAAGGGACTTGATTGTATAGGGTGCACACTCCAAATCACTTGCCATTCTTTTATTTTCTAGGATATCTGAAACAGTGTAAGGTATGGCTAACTTGTCATTAGAGATTATGGATGGAAATATCCATCTTTATCTGTCTCCGATGACAGGATAATCCTTTAGGATTTAGAATCTTTGCATATTTCCAAAGCATGTGGCATAAGTTCTTACAGAGTTTCTACCTATGCAGTCAGTTTTGGTGACTAGGTTATAAATCCCAAAGCATAACCCAAATCACTTATATCCAAATTGCTTGGGTGGCTTGATAAAAATTCAGAGGGTTTTTTTACATTATATATTTTTAAGATTTTATCTGCTTATTCATGAGAGACAGAGAGAGAGAGAGAGAGAGAGAGAGAGAGAGAGAGAGGCAGAGACACAGGCAGAGGGAGAAGCAGGCTCCATGCAGGCAGCCCGACATGGGACTCGATTCAGGGTTTCCAGGGTCACGCCCTGGACTGAAGGCGGCGCTAAACCGCTGAACTACCGGGGCTGCCCCCTTTTTTTGCATTCTAATGTAGTATCTGGGGAATGAGAATATGGTGACTACAGTTTTAGTATCATCTCGGGTCATTCTTATACTTACTGAGGCTTCAGAAACACTGACCAAAATTTACTAAAATTGTGCTTATTTTTTAACTGAATTCTAGATATTTCTTGAGATTATCCACCTGAGTGGAATCTTCTCACACTGCCATCTCCTCCTACTTCATGGACATGGATTAATATCAGTATCTGATCCAAAGCTTTGTTTTAGTTGAAAAACTGACAACTAGACTTGATAAGAAAGAGATCTTGAGACCCTCATAGATTCCAGTTTTGAATTACCTGCATCCCAGAAAAGCAAAAGCAAAAGGGGCTATAACAGCTGGCTGAGTGGTAAGATTTCCTTAGATCCCATTAGCCAATCAAGAAAATATCAGGCCTTTGAGGTTTCAGTTTAAGTCCTAGTCAGAAAAACTATGTCCTGCAGGCCAAATTAAGCTCACCGTCTGTTTTTGTATATATATATATTTTTTGGAACAAAGCCATGCCCTTTCATTTACTTATTTCTTATGGCTGCTTCCATGCTACAATGGCACAGTTAAGTAGTTTCAGCAGAAGCCATCTGGCCAGTAAAACCTAAAATATTTACTACCTGGCCCTTCACAGAAAAATCTTACCAATCCCTGGTCTAGGATAATTTTTTTTCTAGGCTTAGTATCAGCTTAGAGAAATTGTTTTCTCTTACATCCAGGAAGCATGAAAGCTATCCAAGATCTGTTTGCTTAATTCAAATAAAACAAAGAACATAAGTGGGGTTCATGGGTTCTGGAGGCTGTGGGCAGAGACATGGTGAACCTGCAGAGTCTCATTGTATCTTCCATGGAAATGGATGCTAAATTTATTTCTCATGATATTTAGTAATTAAACAACTGTGAAACTGACTGAGGTATGAGGATAAAATGTTCTAATGCAAACATTCAATGTCTCATTAGGTTTTCCCCTCTGGCTAAGGATGGATGCATGATGAAGTACATCCTGTCAGATGATTATAAGTCTCGATTGTCCACCTTTGAGTTGGAAAATCTATCAACACCCAATGCCAGAGAGCCACAGAGTCAGCCTTGTAACTTTCACCACTCAAGAGACTCTATAACAATGTTTTTCTGGTTTGCATTCTGCATTGGAAAGATATTGTCACAAAGAATATGGCATTATGGTTATGGCACAGGCCCTCTGCCTCCCCACTGGCTGCAGTGGGTAGTTTCTCTGTAAATATTTGATGTCATATTAAGGGAAAGAGTGGAGAAATGTTTCATCCCATGGAATTTTGTCCTTAAAAGACATATCTTAGCTCCTTGTGAGACATATTAAGTGTTAAAGCTGATCTTATTGTCTCAAAGATGCTCAAGACTTACAGTTGAGAATAACTGAAATTTGAACCAATGACAACATAAGATTAGAGACCAATTAAAATAAAGCACATATCTTCTTGAGGGAAAACTGAGCTAACTGGCTGAATTCGGAAAGTCGTATCATAAGCATCTATGTTTTGAAAATCATATGACTGTGTGCCATTGTGAGAAACTTGGTTTATCACTTCTCCTATCCAAGCCTTTGCATCCTGTTAATAGGAACAGGAGTGAATCTATAGTCATTTTCTCAATGAATTTACTTTCCAATAGTGGACCCTGAAGTACTACTAAACCAGTTTAAAACTTTCAGGAAAGGGAAGCCAAGTATGACAATCCAAATTTGCCCTGGATTAAAGGGTAATTTAATGCATTGAAAATAAGGAATTATCTTGAAATTTTTAGTTAGACTTAAAATTTGAATAGAATCTCCATTAAAGCTAATACATTTTCTTGTTGTTTTAGAAAGTAAAACAATATCTGTTACCTTGATATTCTTAAATTATGCCCTCCCCTGCTGTGAGAGAAAGGCCCAGAAAGTATTATTTGGGATAGAAAGAAGTTTTCCTGTAATTAACTGAGGAAATATCTTCCCATTATGGAAAGCAGAGCTGAAAAGAAATTGTGCTTGTGGATAAAGTAGGAGGTCTGAAAAAGTGAATGGAAAAGATTCCACTTTTATTTATTTATTTATTTATTTATTTATTTATTTATTTATTATTATTTTTTTAAGATTTTATTTATTTATTCGTGAAAGACACAGAAAGAGAGGGACAGTGACACAGGCAGAGAGAGAAGCAGGCTCCACACAGGGAGCCTGATGTGGGACTTGATCCGGGGAGTCAGGGATCATGCCCTGAGCAGAAGGCAGACGCTCAACCACTGAGCCACCCAAGCATCCCAAAAAAGGCCACTTTTAGCAGAAGATAAGACTCAGATCAACTTCACTCTAATCATTATACTTAAACATTTATCCTTTAAATTCTCTACATGTTAATCAACAAAGTCATAGAACAAACACTTTTAGTTGTTAATTACTACAGATTGATTGAGTATTGAAGTATAATTGAAACACATTATATTAGTTTCAGGTGTACAACATAATGATTTCATATTCGTACATATGGTGAAATGATTACCATAGTAAGTCTACTTAATATCCATCAGTCCACTCCAGTTTTGTTATTTCTTAATGCTTGTAAGACTACTTTCAAAATTTGCAACAAATGAAAAGAGTGTGTATTATGTGGATTTTCACTTAGTAGTTTTTTCCAGCTATTATTCAGAGAACCACTGATCTATCAGTTGACTCTTGCATAAATTCTCTAGTGCTGAAATCATCATTAAATTACATGTGCCACATTTATTATATTATATTTTTCCTTAATATAGAAAAATGCTAATATGCAGATCTATTCTTAAATCACGTTGATGTATTCCTCCTCCAAAGTGTTGAAATGAAGTAGAACAGACCACACGTGAATACATCTGTCTGGTCTATTTGGAGAGACATTGTCAGGAAAACAATGAGGTTTTCCTGACATCTGGGCAACTCAACTTCATTTTAGCTTCATTAATGATGCACATTTAGATATCAGGCAAAACAGCCTCTGAATAACTCAATTACACCATGTATTAATGGTGATAACAAAGCTCTTTCCAGGAAGGCAAGAGAATATGTCACTAAGTATGCTAACCCTAGTAATTGCTAGAGTCTGAACTGCTTCCATTCAAATAGACTAATGTACTTCCAGATAGCATTTCATTAATTCCCAATCAATAAACCATTAACAATGCAGAAGGCATTATTATTAAATAATCCAAATCCTATATTTTCAGGAGACTTTTATTGCTTGTCCTTGTGATAAGCTTTCTAATTATTCAGAAATAGAAGAGCTAAACTACATTCTGAATATATTAGTAATGATACAAACGTAGGACTCAACCAGTTAGGGAATATTTGTCATTTTTCATCCAAACATAAACATAAACTCTGGAAGCAATAAATTAATGTTCTATAGCTTTCAGTGGCGTGGAAAAATCATGTTGTTTTATCACCGAAGTATATTTTATGAGAGACTGCAGCATTGGCACACTTAAAATCATCAGCTTGTCTTATATTTGCTTCAATACAAGGACAACTGATTCTTAGGCATCAGTTATGGTCAAACTTAGAAATATTGGAACAGAAAGAATTTTGTTAGCATTTTCAAAAGGAAAGAATAATGTTCAGAAATTTCTTTCTTTAGAATAGTTACACACATATTCCAAAGGTTATTTTTTCACGTGTAATTATTTTCATAATGTTATATCTATATATCTGTGTAGTTGACTGGCACCTTTTATTGGCAATGAGTGAAAGAATAGCAAAACAAGTTTCCTGACTTCATGTAGTTAAAATCTAAACATGGCAGATCCTCTTCTAGAAAGCACGTTCAACTGCAACTGCTAATAATTTGTTTAATTTTTTCATAAGAATTTGGTCAGATCCCAATATCTCCCATTCTTTACATTAAAAGTGTCCTTATAGGGGCAGAGATTAAACTATATACAGAATGCAGTGGTTTTTGTATGTGTGTGTATGTGTGTGTGTTTGTTTTGACTATTTGTAAAAGCCGTTATCTAAAGGTTTGGACAGCAATCTATTTTGGTCTCAGTAGTGTTCTATTAAGCAAACAAATCTGTATTGCCTTGATCTACCAAAGCATTCACTTTTTCCCCCTAACCTTTTCAATTCAGGTATAATATTCATGTTCTCAGTTTTGAAGGTTAATAGAATTTTTAAAAATAACTCCCTTTACTTTGCATTGGATGGAGTTTGGAACTATAAGCGGGGATGATTTTCCGTCATATGCTTGGTTAAATTGAGCTGCTTAAGTGTAAGGTTATGTTGTATTTGCAGCTGATTCCATCCCAATACCTGAAGTGCCCTAGTGGATATGCCTTAGGTATACATGAGCTGACATGTGGTGATACCTTAGAGGCCTTTGAGGTGACCCTTGATGATGTGCTTCTAGACTATTCTTTGGAAATATGAATTGCTTTTACTTCTTTCTTGGCAAAGCTATTTAAGGATTACTGAGATCTCAGAGATACACTTAGATATCTAGGAGGGCTTTCTTAACTCTTTCTCCATGGTTTGCCATTGTTACTTACCATTTCATCATTTGAGTATCCGCTTCTCTTCACTTGTTCTGTAGACCTACTCTCACCTCTTTGCCTGTCAAGCTTGTGACTCTAAATGTTGACTTCTTACTGTGTAATCATTTTACATCTTTTTTCCTGTCTTATCTTTTATTTTTCATACATACTTTTCCTGTGGCTCTTAATTTTGGCTGAAATGGACTTAGTCTATAATCGTGACCAATGGTAATGCTGCTTTACCTGCTTTCTGTTAAAAGTTATTGCATTTTCCTACATTTTTTTAATATTATCATCATAAGTATTTTATATCAAAGTAAATAACATGTTTACAACAGCATGAGGTGATTTTGACTGTTTCATTGTGGTCAGTGGAGACAGTTTTGTTAGATACGGGCAAATTATCACATTAACAGGGAAGTAACACATTTTACATTACAGATAGGTCAACTGAAACACAAAGAGACTGCATGCAAGGGAAGAGTCAGATCTTTCCGTACCCTGCGGCCACTGAGCATCACCACTGCTGTGCTAATATTTTTGGCACGTTTTCCATGCCACTCCCAACAGCTGAAATTCTTTCATCCATCAAGTCTGGCTGAAAATGTTATTCTTCTATGAAGTATTCTGTGAACTACTCAAGCAGGAAAAATTGTTTTTTCCTTAGGTGACTTTGTTCTAACCCCTCATAGAAGAGGTTTTACACTGTATTATATTTGTTGTATATGGCTCTACCTCTGCTTTACTGGGAATTCCATAAGAGTGAGCAGGCTGACCTCTCTATATAGCACCCCAAGTGTTTAACACAGAGCCAGAAACTTAATAAGTATTCATTTACTTGAACTCATTTTTAAAAATGGCCTCAGATTCAATGTTGCCTTGAATAACTGAGGATGGCTAAGAAACAGAGAAGTGGATTTTAGTATATTTTTATTAGCTAAAGCGCTGTTTATTTTCCTCCAAATCACTTTATTTCTCTTAATTGTATGAAATGGTTGGATTTGAGTGTAAATATGGAATATTCACTAGAGAGAATTAAACCCATCAATCATGTAAAACAAATATGGCTCTTGTAAAGACTTAATCACCACAGGCTTCAAATCTCACACACATAGCTTAATTTAAAATCAGTGAAATATTTTAAATCAAATCCACCAAATATGTATTCTTTATCATAAAATGTATAAATATAGTTATGATTAATGGCATTATTATGAGTCCCAAATCTCATTACTGAGAATTGCTGAATTTACTTGCAGCTCAATGTTTAAATATAGTAAGATTAAAACTATTCAATGAGTCCTTATAACTTGTGGCAAATCATTATTACTTTCTCCATTTGCTATTGTAATAATATTAATCATAATGAATTCATTTGAAATTCAATGGAGCAGCAATATATTATTCCATATGCATTTCCACTATAAATTAGCTCTAGTGACTTAACTGCCTAAGAACTATTATTAAGTTACTATATAACACCTGCGGAATTATAATCAGACCAAAGAATTGATTCCAAATGAAATTACTATGACCAGTTCTACTGGAAATGGAAATTAGATAAATGAAAAAAGATGAGCTATCCTAAAATAACGTATTTCTAAATAGTGTAAGATTATTAAATTTCCTTTGCAAATAGGTCTAATAGACTTCAACGAGAAAAGATTAAAATGCAAAGACACTTGTCTTTACCTGACAAAACCCAAGAGAGTTCAGTCATGTAGGTTACACACATCTCTAGTCTAATTAAATGGTAGAAAGGATTTATGGGTACAATGGGACCATAGCCCCCAGGTGTATTTGTCATCAGCTCTTTCTGTAAAGTTTCCTACTCACAGTAATAGCAAGGAATGAGGGCAGGAAGAGACAAAAGACACTCCTGTCCCTCTTGTCACTGAATGGATTTTCCACTTCACGATGTGGGTTACTTGCTGCTGCCCCGCAACAGTATTTGGCAATCTCTCTCTTAAGAAGTCCAGGTTTCTTTCCTCTCAATCTTTTGTCAATAAAATAGACTGAAGATCTGCTAAAAGAGAAAACTGCAAAAGCTGACTCATAGGATATAATTTTAAAAGATCTCCGGTCCAGGACACGAAGAAGATCAGGGTATCTGGGCAGCCCATAATTTTTTATTTGATGAGTCACTTTGAAATTCCTTTCTTTTGCTTGGTCTTTGCTAAGAAGCTAGTGTAAGCATGCTTATTCTTTCAAATCAATGAAAAAAAAAACACACTTTCAAAATCAGGCATAAATGATAGTGTGATTAGTGAATATATTGGATTAATTTTACTGCAACTCCTTTCTAATAGGTAGGGCTCTCTAAAGTAGTTTGTCATAATTAGAATGCTGCATGTATGTGTCTGTATATGTGCCTGCATGCTTGTGTGCATGGGTGTGTACAAATGTCTGTCATTTGTCTACATGTCTGTGTAAAGAAGTGTCATTGATCAATTTATCTGTAAATATGTTTTTTGAACATAAAAACGTTAATTAAATAAAAAGGGGTTAGGAACTAAGTAAGGCTTGGGTATTTTTGAGGTAGTGTTGATATGTCTTAAGTATTATTCCTACATTATTGTGTTTAGTTTATCATGATTATTCCTTACAGGAATCTGGCTTCAAATCCAGGCATGGTCATTTACTTAATTTGTTATTCTAGGCAAGTTATGCATCCTGTCTAATGTTGTTCTAGACTTTCTCCTCTCTATAATGGGGAAATATTAGTCACATTAGATATTATAATAGGAGAAGTTATATTTCATTGCAGTGTAGCCTTAAGATCATTGAGTACAATCAATAAATATTAGTTCTATTTCTACTGCTACTTATTATTATCAACTTTTCACTCTCTTATTTCTTCTGATTGATTTTCAGTTGAAAAGCTCATTTAGCATTTTAAGTGTTTTACTTTTCCTATCTCAGATCTCAACATTTCCTTTAAATTCCCAGATCAGGAGCTGGAGCTCAAAACCCCTCTTCCCTTCATTCAAAATCAGTGATTCCATCATACTTATGAATTAAATGTCATCATTCTAGTTATTTTACACTTCTTTATATGCTAATCTGTAATTAGTCTCTCCTCTCAGGTCTTTCTGGTCATACTGTAATCTTTCCAAAGAAAGAAATTTGGTCTGTGTATGACAAATGTACTTTCTTTGTCAGAAAGGACATATTTTAAATAATGGAACATATGTAAATTCATGTATATTGAATGATGCTTCAAATGGTATTTTAACATTTCAATAAAATTTTACAGAAAAAAATAACTTCTCCTTTTATGTTGTATAATTTTGAAGATGATAGACCAAATTCCTACTCTGAGTTAGCAAAGCATTTAACATTCATGACATGACTACTGTGTTGCTGTTATTGGCCAGGCTTTATGTCTACTCTTGTATTTATTCCTTCAATGGATCCAGCAATGTAGACATTATTATCCCAATTTTAAGGATGAAAAAGTTGAGGTTCAGAAATAAGTTTCTATGTTCATTCAATATTAAGAAGTGAGACTTGCTCAGTGTGGACAATTTTTTAGTGCATGTTTCAGCATGTCCAACTGCCTTTATATCTAGTCTATAACCTTATTTTTGAGTGCATGCAGGAACACTGGATGTCTTCTTAACAAGCAACCAAGAATAGTTTCTATATTTCTCATCTATTTTTTGTGACTTTATTTTTCTTGTATAGTTATGGATTAGACTGACTAAGAAAACTAGCATAAACTAGTGGCTTAATCCCAGCAATAGAAATTTATTTCTTGCAGTTCTGGAAGCTATGAAGTCTAAGAAAGAGGTGCTGGCAGATTCGATGTCTGAGGATACCCTGTTCCTGATTTGTAGGCTACCCTCTTTTCACTACTTCCTCACATGATAGAAGGGGAGGGAGTTGTCAGGGTCTTTTTTATGAGGGAATTAATGCAGTTTATGAGGACTCCACCCCATGATCTAATTATGTACTAAGGTCCCCACCTCCAGATGCCATCACACTGGGGGTTAAGTTTTAACTATAAATTATGGGGGGGGGCACAAACATTCAATCTGTAGCAAGTTATAAAGATAATGCAGAAGGTTTTTTTTTTAAGTCTGTTAATTTATGAACATAAGCTTATATCAGACCCATTCAGGATGATTAGGAGTGTTTTTTCCCTGAAATATTTGTTCTGTACAGGACTTTCTACCATCTTTAGGAAAATATTTGAGTCTTGGGGGAAAAATGACTCCTAAGGAATTCATTATCCATGGAGATGAGATGAAATGTATCTACATTTATGAAATATGATAAAGTGCTATGCTTAAATCACACCATATTGATATTTCAAGTAGAAGTTTAAACAGATACAATATTATTTTTAAGAGGAACTCTTATTTTCTAAAAAATAAACTGAGTGGCCATCAAACATAAGAAGGTGTACATGGATTTCTTACCACAATCTTGATTGTGGATATAATTATGACTGCATACTTGAATGAATTTGAAGTCAAAAAATAGTTTTAATAATGTGATTTTATTTTTATTTTTTAAAGAGATTTTATTTATTTATTCATGAGAGACACACACACACACACAGAGGCAGAGAAAGAAGCAGGCTCCCTGTGGGAAGCCTGTTGCGGGACTCGATCTGAGGATCCCATGATCATGCCCTGAGCTAACAGCAGATGCTCACCACTGAGCCACCTAGGCATCTCAATGTTGTAATTTTAAAAAGCCACTCTCTTATAATGGTTTTTTGAAAAAAAAAAAAAAACACCATTCTTAATTGCTCAAGTTATGATTGTTTGACATTGTCATTTATTACACCAAATTGTTTTCTACTTACACTAGTCAATGTTCTATTGTTTTCTTTCTTTCTTTCTTTCTTTCTTTCTTTCTTTCTTTCTTTCTTTCTTCTTTCTTCTTTCTTTTTTTTCCCCTTAGGTTTCATTATAAGACTTTTTTAAAAAAGATCACATTAGAGGGGCACCTGGGTGGCTCAGTGGTTGAGTGTCTGCCTTTGGCTCAGGTCATAGTCCTGGAGTCCTGGGGTCGAGTCTCGCATCAGGTTCTGGCAGGGAGCCTGCTTCTCTCTCTGCCTATCTCTCTGCCTCTCTCTCTGTGTTTCTCATGAATAAATAAATAAAATCTTAAAAAAAAGAAAAAGATCATATTAGCGATATGCAGTTCTTTTTCTCAGGGCCTAATAGATATTTAGGTTAAAAAGTCCTTGTAATCAACATGCTGCTTCTTATTCTGTGGAAAGCCATTTGATATTGAGTATTACAGAGTGGATCCTGTCTCTGCCTTCAAGCACACTGCATAATCTCCACCCCAGTTTCCTCTTCATCTTTGTCAATATTACCCCATGCCTTATAGGGCCATTTCAGTCTGCTAAAATAAAACATGATACATTTTATGGTGGTGGTGTTTTCACAACAAATGTTTCTACACTGAAAAAGTTGTTACTCTGAGACCAATAAATATACATTAAAATGAATTTTAACTCTCCTCAGGAAAATATAAAAAGTGTCATTTAGGTAGACTAGTTGCTTCATCTTATGAATGATTTCCTTAAAGTTATGTGCATATTCTATCTTCTTTTTACAAAGCTAAAAACAAAACTGTGAGGTGATTACATTGGGTAGAATTCTCTTTTGTTAATTGTGTGGTGGCCCTCAGCATCCCCTTCTCTGTAGTTTTGCTTTCTGCGATTTCAATTACCCGCAGTTGACTGTGGTCTGGAAGCAGCTGATCCCCTTTCTGACATATCTGAAGGTCAATGTGAGCCTAACACTGTGTCACCATGCCTGCATCATCACCTTATTTCATCTGACCACATAGGCATCTTATCACCTCACATTATTACCAGAAAAGAAGAGCGAGTACAGTACAATAAGATCTTGAGAAAGAGACCACATTCATATAACGTTTACAATACTATATTGTTGTAAGTATTCTATTTTATTATCAGTTATTGTTAATTTCTTACTGTGTCTAATTTATTGATTAAACTTTGTGTTAGGTATGTATAGGGAAAATGCTTGATACTATCAGTGGTTTCAGGGATCTACTGGGGATGTTGGAACATATCCCCAGCAGATAAGGAGAGACAACTCTTAATAATATGGCTTTTAATAATCAATACATAATAATATCCTGCTATTTATCTCCTATGACCTTGGACAAAATGCACACCTATTATAAACCTAAATTAAGTTTTCAGATCTTTAAGTCTAGGTTGAGACCCTCCAGGGTGATTTCTACATTCTACAAACTGTTGTCCTTTTTAGCGGTTCTGGACTCCTACAACAACCTCCAAGGTAAGCTCCATAGAAATCCCATAATCCCTCATGTCCTTTCTCATTCTTGACTCCAAGAACACTCATAAATGTCCCCAAGTAATATAGGCCTAGCCCTTTACAAATACATGATTTTAATTATCTCTTCATTCACTTTGAAACCTTTTTCCTTTGCTTTGGTAAATTTCCTTCCTTATTCTTCTAAAACTCTGGGAACAGCTGGAAGAGCACTTCTCAGTTTAATAACTGAATACCCTATAAAAATAACCATATTTTTAGTAGCTAAATATGATTATACCTTAAGAATAAAATAGAAGATAGTGGCATTGTCTTTTATCTTCTTTTCCTTCCCTCTAATTCCTACCTGTAAGTGAAAATACTCATACTTACTTCGTGATAAGGTGTCTTCTATCTGATAAACAATACATTTGCTTCTGCTCCTGAATTTGTCAAATACTTACAGGGTGATTATTACCTCTCAGGCAGTAACCACTGGGAAAATCACTGTAGACATAGCTGGTAATAAAGGAGTTATAGTCAACCAGAGTGCTTTCATATTTTGAACATAAATAAGCAGTTAATGAATTAAGTACAATGTTGTAAATATTATAAAGAGGGAAGTCTTGTATTGTAAGAACCCCTAAGAAAAAATTTCATTCAGATTTGAGTGTCAAAAAAGGCTGCCTGGAGGAAGTGTCATGAAAGTATGAGTCAGGTATGGGAGAGAGAGGAATCAAGAAAATACGACTCAAAGAGCAGTGATTGCATATTCAAAGAGGTAAATGAGAATATGCATGAAACAGAATAAAGGCTACTGTTACTGGAACGTGCAGGGTGAAGAGAAATAAGATCAGAGAGGCAAGCAGGGGACAATCATGAGGGTATCAGAAGCCACACTAACTTTTTAGGTTGGACGGTGATGTGATCACATGTTCTTGTGATAGCTCAGGAAAGAATTTGGATTGATGATAGGCCAGACTATAACCCAGAAGACCAATGAAGAAGCTATAAGAATAGTTTAGGGAAGATAGGATTATGACATCAGGGTAATGGCCCTGAGTGTGAGAAGACATGGATAGATACAGAAGATGTATAAGAGAAAGAAGTTATCAGCCTTCTGGTATGTGAAGTTGTGTGTGAAAGAAGAAGATTAACAAGACAGTAAGGTTGATGCTCCTGTTTTTGGCTTAAAAGAATGAATCGATTTCAGGGGCATTCATTGAAATACACAATAGAGGATAAGGAGCAGATTTTAGACAAAGGTAATAAGTTCATTCTGTGATGTTTTGAGGATTTAATTCCTGCAGTGTATATGATTGAAGCCATCCAGAAGACAATGAGATATAGATGTCTGGAGCTCACAAGAGAAAAAAGCAGAATCTAGTTGGTATAGATAGAGGAATAAATTGTAATAAGGAAGTAAATAGGCTATAACACCTCTTTTTGGTGTAATTAATGTTTCCAGTGAATCTTTTGATTAAGTAATGCTCAAACCTGGTTGCATATTAATCATCAAAGGAGTTTTTAAAAATATTGATGTTCTGGCTCATCACAGAGAAATTAAATCAGAATTTAAGGATTTGAAGATTTCAGATTCCAGGGATTGGAATGCTATGACAGCTTTCCAGGAATTTTCATGTAAAGACAGGACTAAAAACTAATGATTGTGGAGTTGATCTGCTGATTAATCGTATTACTGTATATTTATAATTCTCAAAATTATATCACTATCTTCTTCACAATGAGGGTAAAAGAGGGTAAACATATGCTTTCTGACAAAATAATATATGATTTACAACTACATATTGTATGGAACCTTAATCATTGGCAATATTAATTACTTACCTTTATAAAATATCATTTCATGGATACATTCATCTTTGAACTAGAAGCCATATGACAGGTATTAATATGTATTTAGTACCTAGTATTCCTCACACTCTTACTAAGAATTTTATATAAATTATGTCATATAGTAAAAAAATTAAAAACCTCTCACTATGAATAAAAATATCTGGATCCTAGAGGTTGCTCACCTTCCCAAGGTTTCAATGTAATTATTCTAACAGGTAGACCCAGTGCTCATAAGAGTTGAGGTTGAATCTATGGGGCATGTCAGTTTGCAATATAAATTTATATATATCCTTCTTTATGGCTGAAACTCTCTGTTTGAGAATGTTTTTATTGGAAAAAGAATTAGCACAGAGGTTTAAGCATCAGAAGTATATTCTTTTATCTGTTCTCGTCAGGGGGTAAAACATCAATTATCTCTAAATCTTAATACTCTATCATTTGACTCTTACTTGAATGCATTTAGAATGTGTTTAATATAAACAGACATTTGTTTTGACTGAAAATTAATATGACTCAGTGCATGAAAGATATTATAGTGTATGTGCATCCTGCTAGTGAATGCTGCTCACAATACACCTTTTTTCTTTTTTTTTCCTCTTATTTTTGGGTCTTATATCTGAAATATATTTCCTATACATTTTATGTATGTTTGTGTTGTATCCTACCGTATTTTTTAATTCTTTCTTGTATCATATTGAGAAACAAAATTCCAGCCAGAAGAATGAGAAAAATAAAACAATTTGAATGGCTAAAAGCTGGTATGAGAATCAACCTCAATCTTAAAGAAACAAAAGTAATAAAAAGTCGATAGGTACCAAAATACTGTATGAAAGTTAACTTGCTAGAGAGAAAGAAGAAGGCTCTATGATGCTGACTTTTGCCAGAACCAGGGTATTAGGTTTACTTCTGGGCATAAGAAATGTGATCAAGTCAACACAGTGTAATTGGGGTGAGTAGAGACCTAATCTTTATGAACTCTCTTTCTAAACTCTAGATAGCAAATGTAATCTGGCATCCGCACATCTCAAACAGAAACAAAGAGACAAACAAAAGATTTGGGGAGCCAACCCCATCTTGGCCTTGAAATAATGAATTGTTTCCACTAATATTTTCATCTGAATATAAGAATCAATGGTATCAATCAAGCATATCTGGGAAATTTCCCCAAGATATTTCCCCCCTAAATTTGCTGAGGTGTAATACAGAGTATTGTGGATGAATCCTGCCTGGCTAGAAACCACTGAATACTGATGTACTAAAAGGATATCACTTCAAAACCAGACCATCTAGAACTGTCTGAAATACTCCTAATAATTTTGGATAAAACTTGTTCCACAATTTTGGGGTCAGAAGAAAATGTATTGTTTAACATAGTCAGGAAAGAAATGTTATAACTATCAGAGCAGTGGTGAAATATTTAGTTTTATTGTTTGAATAATAAGCGGCCTTTGACAAGGCCGCTAGATATCAACCAAAACTGTATTTTCCTTTTCCACAACATGAATCAATCCCTGGGAATGGAGCTATGTAGCCAGGATCAGTTAGGCTTCTCTCTCATTCCTGCAAGACTACATGACTATCTTTCACCAATGAAATGTGTGAGTAGAAGTGATGCATGAAATTTTCCGATTTTTAAGGTGCAGATATGTCTTCACTGTCTTTCCTTCATTTACTGCTGAATGTAGTGGACTCCAAGGCCATAGGAAATAGTGGAGCTGCAAGGTGAAAGCAATCTGGGCTCATGAATCTTCATGTGGTGAAATATCTCCAGGAAAACCTGCACTGAAATGTTGTCTGAGTGAGAAATTTCTATCATGTTGTCACCTAACATTCAAGGTTTGTTATAGCTGCAAACATTACCCTAAAAGTACAATCACTAGAATTTTTCCAATAAGTTATCCGTTTAAAGAGTTGTTAAAAAGCTGTTATCCTCAGTTCTAGTAAATGTAAAAATTTTGGGAGTATGAATATTTATCTAGTAAGTGGGATATGTGGGAATTTCTAGATTCTCTGAAATGTTCATATTCTGCCACAGACCTCAGAAGTAACACTCTGTAGACCAAATAGCATATTCTGATTCGACTTTCCTGTTCTTTATTAGTGGCATGTCATTCCTTTGTTGTCACAATGTCTGACATTTGTTTTTGTTTGTTTATTTGTCCCTGGTCTGCTCTTTGATTAGCTACCAAATAGCTTCCTCATTAATGGGCTGAAATTGGCAAAGGCATGTAAGTTTTCTATAAAGTTCTATAATCCAGAGGCCTGATGGAAAGGTTATCTGAGTTTAAATACGTTACTATTCCTGAAGTTCACCCTAATACAACTATTGCAATTAAAGTTTCTTAATAGAGGTGTAGACACAGAGAACACCAGGGAAAGAATATTTTGTTCCTTGTTTTCATGCAGGCCTAAGTCTCGGACCTTGGTGAACTCAGTTGAACTCTATATTATACACAATACATTTTTATGTTGAGAAAGACCTGAGATCTGTACTCTAATAGATTTAGTAGATTGTCTTTTCCTCTACATTTTACTTATGAAACTATGTTACTACTTTGACGGCAAGAAAAAAAAGTCTAAGGAAAAAATAAGAGGAGAATACATAATTTTTTAAAAATGTTTAATTCAGAGTTGACCTAAGTTATCTGTCACAAGCCATAAGTAAGAGGCATATCCCAGAAAGTAGACAGACTCAGACCCTTTAATTATCCCATATTTCCAGCTAAGAGGGAGAAAATGACCATGATGCAGAGTTTAAATATGCTAAATTGATATTAGATTTCAAAATTAAAAACTCTCTACCTAGATTTGGATTATAGGCAATGTCTTTGATCAGGAACCAGTGTTTTCATTATTTCCATGGTAGAGTAGAAGGGGATCAAGGAATGAAATGACTAGGACTTAAGAGCCTAGAGCTCTTCATAGAAGTTGACAGGTATCAGATGATAATGATAAAATAATTGCATTATTATTATTACTGTAATTATTATTATTGATCAGTAGTAATAAAAATCAATAATATCTTACATACCTTGGCACTCTCTTTATGCACTAGATACTAAAGGTTACAAATAAATAATTTCCAGTGAACCAAATGTGCAAACTGAGGCCAGTTGTGTTCTATGCCCAATGCCTAAATATATGAATCTGTGTTTTAAACTCTATTATTTAGAAGGTTTTTGTAGCATTTTTTGTGTGTGTGTGTGAGACAGAGAGCATGCATGCAAGCAGTGAGGGGAGGGACAGAGGAAGAGAGAGAGTCTCAAGCAGACTCCATGCTTAGTGTAGGGACTAAGGTGGAACCTGGTCTCACAACCTCAGATCGTGACTTGAGCTGAAATGAAGAGTTGGTTGCTTAACCAACTGACCCACCCAGGTGTCCCTATGTAGAAGGTTTTTTTTTCACACCTTACACTTCCCTAGATTCATGCCTGAACAAATAGGATGCCAAAAGTCTTAACAAAAATACATTAGAATATTACCTTATCTGGGGCACCTGGGTGGCTCAGGGGATTAAGTCTCTGCCTTGGGCTCAGGTCATGATCTCTGGTCCTGGATTGAGCCTCATATGGGGCTTTCTGCTCAGTGGGAGCTTGTCCCCCCCCCCTCTGCCCCTCCCCACTTCTTCTCTATCTCAGATAAATAAATAAAATCTAAAAAAAAAAAAAAAGAATATTACCTTGTCTGTAAACGTGCTTAATTTTCCATGTCTAAACATATGAATTCATTTGCATAGACACATTCACATGCACACATAAAATTTAAACAAGTTTATTTTAATAGTTTATCCTATATAAACCTAAAGTAAACATAGAGGATATAAATTATGATTGAATAATTATCTATTTGAAGTCAATGTTAATATATAAAAATTAAATAAATTCATTAGTGGATCTCTAGAGAATCCAATAAGGCATATCTAGAAATGACCTTATATATCGTGTAGTTCATAATTTGTTGATAAATACACTGAAGACGAGAAGTTAGATGTATTCACAACATCAACACCAGATTTCCATATTCCCAGTAAAAATTTTTTAAGCACATATAAATAAAAAATAGTTTATGTTATATAACCTAACTACTCAAAGATGACAAGTGGAGGGAAAATCATCTATTATTTGAGTGATCTATTGTAGCTAAATATCATTTGTATAATATTTATTTATTTATTTTTTAATTTTTATTTATTTTATGATAGTCACACACAGAGAAAGAAAAGGAGAGGCAGAGACACAGGCAGAGGGAGAAGCAGGCTCCATGCATCGGGAGCCCGATGTGGGATTCAATCCCAGGTCTCCAGGATCGCTCCCTGGGCCAAAGGCAGGCACCAAACTGCTGCGCCATCCAGGGATCCCCATTTGTGTAATATTTAAAGTATAGTTTTAGACATACTTGCTTTTGTAAAAATAAAACATAATACATCTTCATTAATTCTATAATTAAGCAATTTTAATTTGTAATTATTTCTTAATTTTATTATTTCTTTTTACTCTGAAGAGGCTTAGAGGGATGCCTGGGTGGCTCAGAGGTTGAGCATCTGCTTTTGGCCCAGGGCGTGATCCTGGGATCTGTGATCGAGTTTCACATCAGGCTCCTGACAGCCTGCTTCTCCCTAGGCCTGTGTCCTTTCTCTGTGTCTCTCATGAATAAATAAATAAAATCTTAAAAAAAAGAAGAGGCTTAGAAATTCCTTCATCTCAGAATGTATATATCAGTTCTATAACTGAAATAAGCAGCTATTATATAGATGTCCCCAAAATGCTTTTTTTTTAAAATATATATATATTTATTTATTCATGAAAGACACAGAGAGAGGCACAGTCACAGGCAGAGGGAGAAGCCGGCTCCTCGCAGAGAGCCTGATGCAGGACTCCATCCTGGGACCCCAGGATCATACCCTGAGCCAAAGGCAGACGCTCAACCCCTGAGCCACCCAGGTGTCCCTCTCCTCAAAACACTTAACAAACCAGATGTCAGGCTTTATTGGAAAGAACCCTATGATACTCCTGGACTATTAAAATGTACTAAAAATAAAAAATATATGTATATACTTGGAGTCCAAGAGATGGCACAAAGATTTCTTCACTATTCCACTGTGGTTGCTTCTTATTCTTAGCTGAGTTAGCTTAACATGGGCACTTAAATTCTTCCCCCCTTGTCTTTGTTCAGCATGTCTTATCAACTCCACTTGGCTTCATCTTTTCATCTCACTGTCAGTCCCTTTCTATTTCATAGAGTAACTCCTCAGATCTCAAGTTCTAGCTCAAACCCTGATCCCTCCAAATTGCAAATCCTACTTCATCATGACAGTATATTCTTTAGCTTAAGCACATATCTAGGACAAAAAATATATATGTTTTTCATATTGACATGCTTCCTCTGACTTAATTTTAATATATTATTTTGCTCAAAGTCTTCATTCCCACTAGGACTGAAGAAAGTGGGAATAGCAATAGAGAACAGAAATGTTATTTAGCTCTTCCCTTACTAAAGGATATTTTGGGTTGACTCCATGTTTGCTTTTTTTGTTTTGTTTTGTTTTTTTGTATATAATTTCCAGATGATAATCTGTGCTTTCTACTATTAGCATAATAGAAATGTGTTATCCTCCTAGTGGCTGTGGCACAAATAGTTTTAAAGAGCAAAAATGCCAAAGGTATGCTTAAACAATAGTTGATGCAAACAGAACCCTCCAACCTACTTCATGAACACAGAGGATCTACAGAGAATAAGTTTCCTTTGTAGAGTAACAAACTATTGAACGCTAAATCCACTGTTGCTCCTTTTCCTTCCCTAGGTGTTTCCTTGTTGGGAGTCTCTGGATATAGGCTGGAGTCTCAATATTGTTAAGACTAGTTTTGGGCTATAAATATAGACTTTATATAAAATAAAAAGAACACATGATATAAGTAACTTAGAATATAGATTGGTAAAATATGTTAATTTAACACTTTCTATTTGCTTTCTCAGTTACATGTACTTTTTCGGATTCAACATTATAAACAAGACTAAGGTCTTTCAACAATGTTTCCATTCCTGCTTGTATATAACTATGATCAATTACAGACAGCATTCAAAGATTTTTTACTGAAAAAAAAATTCACATAGCTTTTAAATCCGAACTTGTTCAAATAATCTGTTTGAGTAAGAGAGATAGAGAAAAATTCTAGGTTACTCAAAATATAGTATCTTATTTTGTTCAGTGAAGCTAATCATACTCTAGCTCATTAATTCACATATGTGTCAAATCACATCTCCCAAAATGTAATAACAAACAATTAAAAGCAGTTATGAAGAAGCTCTTCCTAATGAAATTGTGTGAGCCAAAATCAGTATATTATTCTAAAAGAATCATAATTTAAGATAGAATTTTTATAATTTATACTCTTTTATCTTTGAAATTAAAGAAATGTTGTAATAGTTTTATCACAATTTATTAAAAATCAGTATGATCCTCTTTGCCAGATGCTTAACTTTGCCAGTCAGTTACTGCCAACTAAAGGATTTTTGATTAGGTTAAAACATCAAGACTAATCTTTGTATTCTCTCTGGATTTGCCAATTATATAGGCTCAGAATTGAGGAATGTTAAGGGGAAAAAATCAAAGCTGTTGAAATGAACTGATGACATGCAGCCACAAAGTCAATAGAAATTTTCTTTACCAGAAATTATTTTATAAAATAATACAAATTGGGAGAAAAGGCTCATTATTGGATATTTTGAAAGTACTGAGGAGGGAAAATACTCATGAGAATATGAATTAAAGCCAGTTAAAAGCTTCCAAATGTTAAACAAAATCAATGTTTCCTCTCTTTATTGTTTATAATTGATACTTTGATTCAGTGATTTACTCTACAAGTAGTATTAGAGTTACGGATTTCTTTAAAAATACGTAGTAAAAAAACCCAAAACAAGAAAAGACAGACAAAATGTAAAAATATGTAGTCATTTGATAAAAATAAAATCTTCTTTTCATCTTGCATCATGCCTAAATTAAAAGAATTATTTGATACATAAGCAAAATCAATCAATCTCATTATTTTTAATGAGAGTTCCATCCAAAGATCAGAAATGCATGACCATCACACTGATTCTGGTGCCACTTTTTCCATCATATCAACATAAAGAAAGAAGCTTTTATTGTCTTTACTAGAACTTCTTAGAAACTCCATCTTCCTTCCCCTTGTCTTATAACTAAAAGACTGAGATTTTGATTTGCATCAGTTGATCACTTTCATGACTATTTTTTGCTTTGTGTATGATAGTTACAGTTAAGGGCTTTTAAATTAGCTTTTGGTCCATAAACAAGGAGCATCCTTCACATTGTGTGCAGTGTGAAATTTTACTCTGGGAGTCGAACAATGCAATGACTATACCAAGCATTGTGTTTCTATAAATTGCTGTTCAACCCCCAGACTATGCTTCTTAAAATCCTTCTGTGGCTTTGTCTTTCATTAACCCTCTAGATCTACTATGAAGACAATGTGTTTCCCTATGTACTCAATCCCATCTTTGAATGGAAAATTCACCAGTAAGAGAGGTGCTGTAACACAAGGTTCTTTTGTACACAGTGCCACTTGGCCTGAAAGGAGCAATTTCCCATTACTTAAGTTCAGGTTGTTAGTGCTGTTTTTATCTTTTGTCTTTCCTGTTCTTGAATGCTAATAAGTGTGTATTGAGACCATTCACCTTGGCTATATTATTCTTACTTTCATATTCTTTTCTGATTTTGATAGAATGATACTAAATTCAGATAGTTTGGTAATCAATATATTTAAGTAAAATTTATATCTAGAGCCATATTTTTTTAAGTCTTGACAATGTGGAATTAAGAAGGAGAAATTCCCAAGTGCTTTCCAGAATTTTATTTCGGTCATAAATGTATGTTTATATAGGATTGTATAATTAGGCTAATCAATAGCTTAATGCATCCTTTGTTTTTACCCATATGAGTAAATGACCATAGGATTCTTTCATGAAGACATTCATCCAACAGAGTGAGCAAGCATATGCTTTTTTTTCTAAGCATATGCTTTTTTGTGAGAAGCACTACATCTCACCTGTATTTTCCTTTTTTTTTTTTTTAAGATTTTATTTATTCATGAGAGACACAGAGAGAGAGGCAGAGACACAGGCAGAGAGAGAAGTAGGCTCCCTGTGGTGGGCGGGGAGCTTGTTGTGGGACTGGATCCCAGGACCAGGGGATCACAATCAGAGCCAAAGGCAGATGCTCAACCACTGAGCCACCCAGGTGTCCCACTGACTGTATTTTCTGATTGGAGCAGTATGTGCTGAAACCAGCTTGTACCTGTTTATAGGACCTGATTCTAGACATCTCTTTCCAATCTTATACTCAATGATTTTATACTGAATTTGGCTATGGTTGGAATATTTACACTCCATAAATTGAATACCGTTACAAATCATGGCTATTTTTATGTGGAAAACTGGTTGTTAAACATTTACTAACACACCACTTTCAGTAACTATATGAAACATCTTGAAATGTATGAGAAGAGTACACTAATATAAATTTTACAGATAAGACATCTAAGTTTTAAAAGGGACGTGATGAGCTCATCCCTCATCATGCATACAATCAGATCAAAGAGCAAGTCTTCAGAACCTAGCTCAAGTACTTTTCTCTCCTTCATCTTAATTGCTACTTTGTTACTAAAAAAAGTAATTCCAATGTTATTTCTCTGTGATAAAGTTATACAGGTGTGTGTGTGTGCACATGTATACACTCTATGTTATTATTATAATTAACCTAATTATATTTAGTGACACTTCCAAAGGGATCCTGAGTGACAAGGACAGAAGGCCAAATTTATTTAAATTGTCATGAGATTTTTCTGCAAAGTAGAGCTCTGTATTTCCATTTAATATAGAATCTTGCTTTAAGAGAATTGGATTCCTGACACAAGGTGAACACTAGTAAATCAATGTGAATGTTATTGACATCTCAACCCCTGACTTGAAGATATTATTTCTCAACATAGGAGTACCTATTGTAGGACAGACTATTACCAACTATTTTAGATTTCTACTTTTAATATAAGAGTAGAGTATGGAAGGAAAGCATGTTAATTTGGAATGAAGAGCTAAATTTTTCATCAACTTTTCAAGAAATGGCATGGCTGCCTCTAAAACTAGTATTTCTAGGTGCACTAGTAAACACCCAGCAGGGATAAATCATTGATTCTGACATTAATGATGGTTCAGAAATTTCTTTCTCTGTATTTATTTAAATCATCAGTTTCTGACCTAGTCAACATCTTATAACTGCAGATGGATTTATCTGGCACCTTTCAATCAATATAGTGGATCCTGCTAGTATACCAGTGGATCAAATCCTGCATGTCATTATTTCAAATCATATCCTAGAAGGAATGCAATTATTAACACCAGAGACTAGTTTTGGTAATAAATTCTTAAAAAATTAATAAGCATTCCTCTTCTTTTATATACTTCAATCCTATTCATCTTTTTAAAATTACTCCAGGTAGTTAATATGCAAAATTTGATTCTTACTGCAGCACTAGAAAATTTCTCAGCTTCTTTAGGTAATTATCTATTTGTGTGATAATGTAAGGATAAAAAGAATACAGACTTTTGGACACAGGAAAACATTTTTAATATGTAGTTATTGGCAGTATATAATAGTAGAATGGAATAACAGACAACTCTATAGTTTGAGAAAACATCTCTGATAATTCACTGATTACTTGATATAAAATTTAGATGAGCTAATTGATGGTATTTCATAGATTTTAGAAGTGTGCTTATTAAGGGCACCTGGGTGGTTCATTTGGTTAAGAGTCTGACTCTTGATTTTGGCTCAGGTCATGATCTCAGGGTTTTGAGATCAAGCTCCTTGGGGGAAAATCCATGCTCAGGAGGGAGTCTGCATGATTTCCTCTTCCTCTCCCTCCGCCTCTTCTCCTGTTCATGCACTCTCTCTCAAAATAAAAAACAAAAATCTTTAAAAAATGTACTTTTCAGATATATTTATTGCCTTCTATTATAGGTTGACTTACTGTTATATTCAATGTTATTTATCTTATTGCCTAAGGCTTATACTCTGTAAAGGAGTATAAGGAGTTGAGGAGTTAAAAAATATGCAGATATCTCAGATTATTTTTCTATACAGACTTCAACTGAATTTGTGATGTTCTATCATTTGAAATTATTTTCTTTAAGGTAAGCATTTTACTATCTTTATGTATATGTGTATATACATATATGTATTTGTATATATAGAAAGTACACACACACACATATATATAGTATATATTTGTAAATGTGTGTGCATGTGTATTTCTTTTCCTCAAAAAGCAAACACTCCAGGGGGCTAATTCAGTGAGTCACTGACACATTAGCAAGAATTAACTTCCTCCACCACCACCACCACTCTCAGAAATAACTTATAGTTTTCTTCTCAGATAGAAGTGACACTTTACAGGAAGCAAAAAGCCAGAAGAAGAAAGTTGTTGGACTAAAAACAAGCTTCATCTACTTTAGAGTTTACTAGTGGTGAGTCCTGTTTGCACTGTCTGATACAGATTTTAGAGGGCTGTCACAAAGTGGTAATCTTTTCAGACTTGGCAGTGAACTTTGATGATAACTTAGAAAACAGCTTTCTATTAACAAATGAGACAACTGAAATCCAGAGTACAGACTGAACACAAAGGAAGAATATGTCACCCCTCCTTTTAAGGATACCCCTTGTACCAGTTACTTCCACTCACATTTCTTTGCCACAGTTTAGTACAGTGATCAACCTGGCTGTGATGAAGACAGGGAAATATCCTTATTATGGGTGGCACCATGTCCAGATACTAATGAAGAGGGGAGAAAAGGAGGTTAGGGTTATTACTGAGAGACAATGCCTCTCTCTCAACAGCCAAATAATGGTAGGAACCCTTTTCTTAAACATGAATGTACTTGCTCCTGTCATATGGGACATAGCCTCAAGGTTATGATCAATTCACGTTTTTAGCTAAAAGTCCAGTTACTTGGGATGTGGTCACATTTAAATGTGACATCCTGTGACTCTGAGTCAAGGCTTTGATACTTGCTACGCCTCAGCCATATATAGTCTGAAAGAGAAGCAGTATCACAATAAAATTCATTTTGAATGAAGGGAAAGTGAGGATGACATAGAAATTGCTGTGATTGTTGTGTTCAGCTGCCAGGTTAAAAAAACTGAAGCCAAATATTTTATTGAGACATATTTTTTTTAGTCTTAAGACCTAATTTTTTAGTTACTAGCCTCTCTGCTCTATTTTCTTTCTCTCAACCTAATAAAAACTACCTTGATACTGAAATTATTTGTTGGAATTTTGAGTGTACTAATTAATCACAACTCTCTGACTCAATAGTTCTGAATCATTTGAGTCAGATAAGTAACAGTAAGACGTAGGTATCAAAATATCAGTTTTATGGCTATGACTGGTAAATTTAGTCTGAAGAAAGTGAATTGAACCTGAGGTCCAAGTGAGGTTTTTATACTTTCCTCCTTTAAATCAAGCCCTTTCAATCCATCTGCAGAGACAGCTGGATCTTTAGAGAACATAAGTACCTAGCCAGCCAATTGGGTTTCATCCATCCATCTCAGAGAGCAGGGAAGAATTGTCCTGATCAATAGGACAGCTGGGAGGCATTAGATGATGGGGATGATGGAGAAAAAGAGCCAGAAAATGAGAGAATGAAAGAGAGAGAGAGAAGAGAGAGAGGTAGAAGGGGAGAGAGAGAGAAGGGAGAATGCATGAGGGCAAGTAACAGGGCACATACCAGGGAAACTTAACCCATACTTTGAATCCAAAAAGGCATTGTGAAGGGCAATATCAAGGACAATATCAAAGACAGAAAGAAGTACAACACAGAAGGAATTGTAGAGAGAGTAAGGAAATGGTTTTTCCATTTCCCACATTTCTTCACTTATTACAGATGATTTCAACATAATGTTGATATTATTGCTCATATTTATCAATGTATGCTTACATTTCTTCTTTTAAAAATGTCCAGAATATAAATAATCACATCTATTTAATAGTTCCCTTATTTATTTGATGGCTATTGGAGTAACACCAGTTTGATAAAGAAGTTGAATATATATTTCACTTAATTTTTATTTCCAAAGAGTTTTTTCTCTTTCAATTCTCTTTCCCTCTTCTCCTTCCCCCCACCCCTCTCTCTTTCTGTCTCATTACTTTTATTCCATAATCCCATAGCCTTATGTTTATATAGAGAAAATGTTGCCCTAAAACAAAGTTGTGCAAATTCTTTAAACAGAAGTCTAATACCTCAAAATCAAACAGGTCTTTGAGCTTTAAGCAATGCTCACTGAAGTTGTTAGGCTGGGATGAAAAGATTTCTTTTTGATATTAGAAATGATTTTATTGCCATTAAGCAAATTTTAAGAAAAATAAAATTATGATTTATTTTTAAATAGCACTTTATAATTTAGCAAGCATTTTCTATGTTTTCTTATTTATTCATCATAGCACTTCTTAGACAGCTATATAACATAAATCATTTTTTTAGACTACGACACCAAGGACAGGAGGGACACATGACTTTGTCCAGAGTAGAAACCAATCCAGACTTCTAAATCTGGCCCTCTGATTCCACATCCCTTGCTCTCCCTACTACAGCATGCTGAAGTCACTAGTGAAAAAGCGCTCCATATGTCACACAACATGCCATAAGATTGTCCAACTATTTTGAAGAAAATCTCCCAGAGAAATCAATGACCAAGAGAGAATTGCAGAAAGCAGATGGTGTCATCAGCACACTTCTGGTGTGGCATCTGTGGTTACTTCTGTGCCTCTAGATTTGATTGTACTTACATCAAAAGAGCCAACATGTGCAAAAAGAAAGAAAATAATAAAATAAGAACAAAACTTTCAGCACAGGCACATTTACTAATTACATAACTATTGATAGATATTAACCACACTATATGATATGTATGGTATGGTGTGGTATAGTGTTGGGTGTGTGTGTGTTTGTGTATATGTGTGTGTGTGTGCCCATGCCAGAGCATTAGCAGAGGCTTACCTAATGCTCAGTGAATGCTGTAAAGCTTGGAAGCCCAGAGGCCAAAGGGGCCCCAAGAGACTTGCCTAGAAATCACAGTAATGGAGTTGCAGTGGTAACCCCCTACCTAATTACAGATGGTGCTCAAGGCAAAATCCCATTAAGACAAGTTTTATGGGTTTTTGTGGATTGGCTGTTAGAAATTACACCATTAGTACACAGAACCTGAAGCTGAAACAGTACTGATCTCATGTCTCTACAGAGAGATAATAAATGGAAAAAATTAAAATTCCCCAAGCCACACACTCCAAACTTAAACAGGATTCCATTCTAAAAAAATACGCTATAAATCAATTTAAACAATAAAGACAACTCTAATTGCAATTAACATATTTTTAAGAGCTCTATTACAAACACATTCACCTATTTTTTTTTTCATTCTGAAAACAAGCTAAAAAGATCGAATACGTGAGGTTCCTTTGATTTTCCCTTTTAAACAGTGTGTTTTTCTAGTCAGGTTACTGATGCATAGTGGCTGGACTCTGAGTCCTGCCCTGCACTAGAACCATGATGGATTTACATGGAGGGAATGTCCGGCAAATGTTGACTCTATTATTATGAAAGAAGGGTTTTGCATAATTCACCAGGGACCACATGTATAGCCTAAGACCTTAAATAGTTTAAACTTAAGGTCAAGACTGGAAGCATGCTTGTTCCCTCACTTTTCCTTAAATCTGTACTAGGGACATTGAGACTATTTCATCCTAATGACAAAGAAAATTGCAAAGGAAAGACCAAAGTACAAAAAGCTAAGAACTAGACCAGAGTAGAGCAGAGCTGAAATTCTCAGTTTATGTTTCTTACTCTTGAACCCAAGTCTGGTAAGACCACAAATATTTTCTGTAAATGTTCAAATAGTAAATGCAAATCCAGCTTTGTGAGCTGTAAGACCTCTATTGCAACTTTTCAAATTTGCCTCTGCAGCATGAAAGCATTCATAGGCAATTTGAAGAAAATGTGCACAGCCAAATTTGTTGTGGAACAGACTGGATGTGGCCTATGGAGCCTATTTTTACCCACCAATAAGTCTTCAAAAAGTGGACTGCTCCTCCTGGCAGGAGGAGGCTCTAGGCCATCTCTCCTTTCTGAAGAAACTGCAAGAAAAACATGGGAGGGACTATTAACAAATGAGAGCACTCAACAAAGAAAACAAAATAAAGCACCATGTTTCTCTTCCTTTCATTGTTTTCTCTGACTCTAACTCTATGGCTTAATTTGTTTTTAGTTCCTTGAAGCATTCAAAACTACTCCTAAGAGGCTGAGTCTGTAGTCTTTAGCTTTGAATTTTATGTAAAATTAAATACAGAAACATAGAACCATCCCTAAGAAATATATTTAATATGATTTTATATTAAGGATGACTATACCACAGTCTAAATTTTTGATAATCCTTGCTTAATTTTTTCATGGCATAAGTTAAGAGGTAAAGGGAAATTATCATGAGTTAAGTAGCAACCTTGACAAGCATTTTTATTCCTTGAACTGATTAAAGGTCATTCAATTATCTTGCAAAAATGGAGAATCATTCAGTATTCTGGGCTAGAGTTTTCTTTTCTTATTCACCTAAAGAAAGAGTAAGTTGGCTTCCTGACTACCCATCTCATCAGCACCAACAGCTTCATCCTCTTCCCTGAAATTATTTAAGGCACAACTGCCTTTAAAATTCATGAACCCATATTTGCCCTCAATGTTCCAGTCTTTGATCTTTCACCACTGATTGTTCTACATCATCAAAAATCCTCAAAGCTCCTCTGTGAATACTGGTGAGGCTCATGGACACACTGAGGAATTTGATCTTGAAACCGCACAATTTAGAGTACATCTCATCCCCCACTCATGCACTTGTTTAAACATATTCATAACACTTCAGAATGGCTTTTGCTGTTATTCAGTAAATTATACATGATACCACTTTTAATGTTTTAAATGAGAGAACTGACAGTCAAAATAGAGAATTCCAATTAACACTGAATTTTTATTTTATCAATATTTTAAAGGATTTTAAGCATCAGATATGAGGTGTGATTCTAAAGTGTGACTTCAGTCACAAACCCAAACTTCCACATCCACATGGCTCCTGTCCTTCTATTGGATTCAACAAACATTTATTATATGACTATTATATGTCTGATATCAAGCCATATAAAACTGGAAAGGCATATTCTCTGCCTTCTGAGAGCAGAAAATTTAGAAAGACAGAGTATGTGTTTTATAAAATTAGTCAATTCATTTGAATCATTTCAGAATCATTATTTTTCAAGGACAAGACCTCTGAAGTAATAAATCATACAAGAAAATAAATCTTATTATTTAGATTAGAAAAGTTACCATTATTTTGCCCACTGAGCCCCATTGTCTCCTGTCCCAACTGTTGAGAATCCTACAGAGCTATGTCAGTGCTTTGAAGCTGAAACATTCTTGAGAAAGAGACCAAAACATTAGACTGAATTAGTAGACTGAGAAAGCCTAAGGCACAAACAGGAAGCTAAATGACATATGTTTATTTATTTGCTGCTTCTCTCAGTGTATTAATTAGAATTTCATTGGTTGCAAGGGGTGGAAACTCAAGTCAATTAGTGGAGAGCAGAGAAATACATTGACTCTTGAAATACACGACTACTGAAAACCAAACTATTTGGAAGGCGTAGCTCTGAGAATCCAGCTCTGTCATAAGGTCTTTTCTATTTTATCTTTTGTTTCTATTTTTCTATGGCACATTCTCCATTTTCACTCATGCTTGATCTGTAGGAATATAAAACTCATGCAAGTTCTATATCTGGCAATTTTTGTAATGGACAGACTTTTACAGATTTCTTAATTCCCTCAAGTTCTAAAATTCCAGGGAAGGAATTTGATTGGCTCAGTTTTAGAAAGATTCATATTTCAAAGCAAATTAAGTACATATATAAATATGGTAGTGCCTCAGGTGATCATGTAGATGTAACAAAAGAGGGCTTTCAGGAAAAGTGTAAGATAACCAACCAATGGCAAAGACCTCTATAAAAGCCACTGCAAACATAGGAAATGTAAATATTGTAAATGCTAACAGCCATAAATGCAAATGTAAATTAGTTGCTGATTTGCAATTTGAATGGAGAAATAAATTAAGCAGATGTAATATATTATGTCTCCATTCATCATTTTGACACATTTTCATATGCTTCTCTTTGATTCTAGTGAAACTAGGAGGAAGTTTCACAGTGATGTGAGCTTTTCTGATGTAGGTTTTTGGGAATTTTAGGATAAGGAACAGTATGTGGGTGTAGTTGAAAGATAACTTATTTTTTTTGATGAAAGCACCATTACCATCTTAGTTACAATTCATGAAAATGTCCTCTGTAACTCAGTTCTCCTTTACTTCACCAGTTTACTCTTCAGTAACAGACAGTGATGGGCTTCAGTAGAAGTGAACCAGAGAATGCATGTGTTATATACAAAATTTGGGTGAATACAGTGAAAGAATCTATAGTATTATCAATTGGCAGTAGCATAGACGTTTTTTTAAGAAAGGAAATTACCTTATTTTTTTAACATTTTATTTATTTATTCATAGAGACAGAGAGAGAGAGAAGCAGAGACACAGGCAGAGGTTAGGAGAAGCAGGCATCATACAGAGAGCCTGGCGTGGGACTCGATCCAGGGTCTCCAGGATCACGCCCTGGGCTGCAAGCAGCAGCGCTAAACTGCTGAGCCACCGGGGCTGCCCCATAGCCTTGTTTAAAGAGTTTTTCTTTCTAAGACTACGAAGTACAGTTTTATTTATTTTTAAAAAATGAATATTTTTAAGATCTTGGTTAATTTTTCATGAAAATACTCTTAAATACATATCTTACTAATTCCTCTAAACACTCATTGCATGGAGAAACTTAGAATCCCAAAGGAGGAAACAGATTCCTCAGTTTATGAAAAGTGGAAATTAGAAAAAAATTCACTTACAGTAATAATTCCTAAATGAAGTCTCAGACTCACCTATTGTTTCAAAGATAGAGGTGGAAAAAAATAATCTGGTAATAGCTTGTTTTTATTTCTTAGGCCTCACATAATATTTATTACTTTAAAAAGATAGTTTAAGGGTAAATATAACAACTACATTGATGCTATTAGAAAAAGATTTTAGTCTTTGTTGGACGCTTGCATTATAAATATGCGTGAAAAGGTCTCTTTCAAATATATTTTAAGTACAGCCAATTCTAATATAAGATGATATATGTATTCCCCCAAATCACTGTGCTGTGTAAAATGGCACAATAAAAGTCATAAGGCCTTTGGGTCTTATAGGAAAATAGGATTGGGTCACAAGACTTAAGAAGTTGTTAATGACATATTTAAGAAAAGATAGGAACCCAATAAAAGGAAGAAGCAAACTTGCACATATAGTAAATGGTTAAGGAAGGTGAATATTGCCCTAATATGGCATTTTACCTTGAAAATGGCCACAAATTTGTTTGTGTATATAGGCATCAGAAACTATATTAGTTTTCTATTGCTTACATCACAAATCAGCACAAACTTAGAGGCTTGAAACAGCACCCATATTATAACTTGTAGTTCTGTTGTACAGAAATCTTGTCATAGCTCAGCTGACTCCTCTGCTCAGGATTCCACAGGTAAAATCAAGGCTGCCTTGACCCTGCAATCTCTGTTAAAGCCCTGGCTCTCTTATGAGCTCATTCAGGTTGTTAGAAGAATAGATGTTGGGGTGGCAGGATAGAGGCCTCAGCATCCTCCATCGTGGCTGTGTCTTTCTTCACAGCCAGCAAGACAGCATCTCTAACTTCTTTCATCTTTGACCTTAAGAGTCTCTCACATGATTAGATAAGGCTCACCCAGAATAATCTACTTTAAACCAGTTAAAGTTAATTTAGGGATTAATTATGTTGATTAGGGAACTTAATTATATCTGTAAATTTTCTTCACCCTAATAAATAATATGTCATAATCATAGAGATAACTTATCACCTCTGTCATGTTTTATTGATTAGAAGCAAGTTTGTCAGTCCCTCCCACCCTAAAGCAGGGGGTTATATGAGGACATGAGTCACTGGAAGTCATCTTTGAATTCTGGCTAAGACAGAACAGTTGCAGTTTGTGACTCTGAAGTGGTAGAAGTAGGGCTAATTGAAATTGGATGGAAAGTTTTAACACAAGATGTGAACCAGTGAGGCTCATAACACAAGTGAATTTGAGGCAGCTGGTAGGTGTTTGAGATGTGCCTGTGTATGTGTTTTGTGTATTGCTACTGGCGGCTCTGTTGAGCTGGGTGTACTTTTTGACATTCATTTAGTGTTTCTCACAGATAAAAATCATGCATAAACAAACACAAAATTTGTATTACACTCAGATTGCTCCTTAATATATCAGTTATGTTGGGACTAATGTGCATTTTTAAAACAAACATTGTAGCAGAATGAACTATATATATATTTATCTTTCTATCACCTTCAGTACTTAAAATAATGTTGGCATATAATGGAAGTTTTGTAATACCTTTTAAATTGAATAGAATTGAAATAGACACTGGAATTTGAGAGACATTCATGAATGGGTTCTATTTCAATCCATCAAGCCCTCGCTGAGTTGTGTTCATGGTTCCAAAGAGCCATAGAGAAAGAGAAGTAGGTGAATTTATGATCTATTTACCTCATCATGTAGAACTCACAGAGAACAAAAGAGGAGAGTTTCAGGAAAGTATTATAAAAGCAGTATGGCATAGTTTGAATACCTGAATTCTAATTTTAAGATGACCTTTGTGATCTCCATTATGTGTATTTTGTCTTGGTTTTAAAATACTTGTTTGGGACAAAGTGAGTTTCTGAAAGAAAATGAGTTTCTGTAACAGAAACTTTCAGAAAGACATAAATAGTTTTGCCTCTATTTCTCACTTGAGCTATTTGTTAAATGCTTCCCAGGTCATTAAAGCTCCACATTATATTTAAGAAATTCCAGCATATCTCCCCAGTAGAGCTTCCTCATCAGAAAGATGACCAGAAATGAAGTGAAACAGCCAAGCATCAAAACAAGCTGTGTCAAAAATATTTGGCATCTATGCAACAGTGATGTTAGAGATGTCTCATGTGTAGATGACCTCATGCAACTCTTTCAGGAATGCAGAAAAGGCAATAAGAAAACATTCTTCTTATTTTTGATGGGTGACCATAATTCAAATTAGCTTCTGAATTACCACAGAAATAACTAAAGATGTGCAAGATAAAAGTATTCTTGTTTGTAAAATACAGAAAGGAAATAGCAGAAAAACAAGACAAATGCGAGAATTGTGTGCAAAATACTAGTGCAGTGACTTTAACTTTAGGAAATGTTAAACTATAATTTAATAAATACAATAGAAAAAGCTTTCCTAAAATATGTGGGTTATGTGTGGGATTGAGAAAAAAATTGTGTTAATTAGAAAAGTAGGAAAATAAAATAAATATGATAGCTAAGATCTGTAAGAGTAAACATGAAATAAGATCGTGTTTATTAGTTATTGAAATAAAGGTGAATTTTGTTTAAAAATCTTTTATGAAAATCAGTGATTCCCAAACTGGTTCCAAAACAAATAAATAAATGCCATTTGTGAGAAAGACAGCTAAAAGAAAATGCTGTTGAATAAAAATAATACAGGTGGATAAATGTGAAGTGGATAAATACAAATAGGAATAAAAGGGGCAATCTTAGGTAATATTTGACAAAGCACAATTCTGGTGAAAAACATTTATGATTCATTCAATAAATATTTATATAGTACCTTCTGTAGTCAAGAGCAGTGCAAAGTGTCTCATCTATCAGGTCTAGAGAAAACATTCTGTGGCCCTACATTCCCCTGACCTAGATCTTATCTAGCAATCTGGTGGCCAAGTTTTATCATCTGTGGCTTTTCCTAAATAATCCTAGGCATCTAACATTTCTGCTATATTGGTCATGGAGTTATACCAGAAGCACTCCTCTGCTCTCCAGAAGAAGCAACTAAAATGAGAAATACAAGTAATCTTTGCTAATGTGTTGATCTAGAAACTACAAATCCCATTTGACAATCACCTTAGAGGTAAACTTGTGGTTGACTAGAATAACTGAGTGGTAGTATAATCTCCTACTCACTCATGACTATGGCTAACTATAAAATTCCTGGATTTAAAAAAAAATTAAATAAGCCTAGGAGGGGGATCAATCAACTTTAAAAAAACATGACAATCAATGAAATTTGTGTGATAACTGGAACTCAAATGATATAACACAATGAATTTTCTCTAAGTTTGGTAATGGTGTTATAGTTACTTTAAAAGCCTTGTTTAAGGATTTTATGTTTTAGAAACTCTTTAGACACAATGACAGAGGGACCTGGGGAATCATTGGGAGAGAAAGGTAGAGGAATAGATGAAGATTTGTCTGTGTTGATAATTGAGTGAAAGTCTTTGAAAGATTGAGTAATTTTTCTACTTATGTGTATGTTTTCATTCTCCCCTGACAAATACAAAAATAGGTCCAAGAGTGAGGAGTACACCCAGCAGCCAGATCTTAGTTTCTAAGGTCATTCTCAATAAAAATGCTCAGATCTCTTTGAAGTAATGGCTAATTCCCAGGCTGAAGCAGGAATATATATAAGATGAGCATGGAGCATCTTAGCTAGCCAGCAAGTAAAGAAGACCTCAAAAGCTAAAACGAAGGGACATGTCAAAGGGACATAGAAGCCAACACGAGGGACGCCTGCGTGGCTCAGTGGTTGAGCACCTGCCTTTGGCTCAGGGTGTGATCCTGGGGTCCTGGGATCGAGTCCCCCATCAGGATCCCCGCAGGGAGCCTGCTTCTCCCTCGGCCTGTGTCTCCGCCTCTCTGTGTGTCTCTCATGAATAAATAAATAAAATCTTTAAAAAAAGAAGAAGAAGAAGCCAGCACAAAACCCCATTGATAAAACTGTCACTATTTGGGCAACAATAAATATAACATACAATATAAAATAAATGGTCATGAGTCAGAATGATATAAACCAAAGATCAGATAGAGAAATAAATGGAGAAAGACACAAGCCTCCTGTATAGAAGAATTCCCAATCATTTATATATGTTAACTGCTCCAGGAGACAGAGCTTAATTCCCTAACCCTTGACTGTAGACTGTACATAATGAGTTGCTTTTAGAGAATAGAACACAAAAAAAAGGTGGTGGGTGGGGGGAGTAACAACAGTAGAGAATATATGTTGACATTCCCTTTGCCAGGTGACCAAGATTAGCATAATCTGTGATAAGTCATCTTAATAGTGTATGCACACTTGATATGATGTGATGAGAAGCACTTCACCTTTGTGTTCTTACCAAAACTACCAATCATCAAAAATAAGCAAGGTCTGAGAAACTGTCATAGCCAAGAAAAAGCTAAAGGCACATGGTCACAAAATTTAATGTGATATCCAATGTGGGATCCTGGAACAGAAAAAGGACATTAGGTGAAAATTTGTGAAATCTGAATATAGTATAGAGTTTAGTTAATAATAACATATGAAAGCTGGCTTTTTGGCTTTGATAAATGTAAGATGGTAAAAATGGGAAAACAGAATGAAGAGTAAAAGGAAAGTCTGTACTATCTTTGAACTCTTCTGTAAATCTAAAACCATTCTAAAATAAAACCAAACCAAACCAAACCAAAAAACAAAACAAAAAAAAAACATACAACTACAGAGAGACCAGGAAAAAATGTTTCAAATATATAAATTGGTTAAAATATTGTAGAGATGGGGACTAGAATAATGGTATTTTGGCAAATGAAATGAAGGCAAAGACAATTTGCTGGGAATCTGCTATGGACTAAAGGCTGTACTAGATGCTTCACTTTACATGCTATATTTTATTTGTTGCTTTTGCATTATTCTATATTTAGAAACCCAAGAAAACACTTAATAACAGCAGCTCCAAATAGTTACCATCCGAGTCTCCCAAATTACAAATAAATCACATTGACAACTTTTGAATGTCATTAGGGCTTACATATCATCTAGTGTGACAGCTACGAAAATGAAGTCTTCTCCAGGTTCTGAAATAAATTACAAAAGCCTCAATGTCATTCTTTCACACAAGTGCAAAACCTTCAGAATTCTATAGGAAACTAAACCATTATTTCAGGACCAAGTATTTATGCCTGAAGATAATAAAATGGGTGTCTATAGTCTAAAACTGCTGAAGAAGTGGTTGTGGAAAGAACTTCTGGAAAGCTAGGATTTAAAGCCCCTTATCTGAGACTAACAGAAGGTTACATCAAAGTTTATCCTTTTGAGGAAAAATATTTTATTTCTACAGAAAAGGAAGAGAAAGAAGAGAGGAAAATGTGGAATGGCTACACATTAACCATTTCCATCAAGACTGCAATGCTGTAAATGTCTCCTGCAAAGTGATTTTTATTATCTATAGGTGCCAGAGAAGGATCCTGCATTGTTCTTTTGAAAGAGCTATGTGGCAAAATCTCCTTGGAAAAATATCTAATTGGAATTTAAATTGGACATTCAGTATATATGAGAGTTCATTATGCAAAACACTGGGTTAGGTTAGTGGAAATAAATAACACTTCAAGAAAATACAAATATGTAAAAGATTATGAGAATTTTTAGAATTGTAGCAATGAAGATATTGTAGTTATTGCATTAGTTAGAACTGGACAGAGGGCTGGGAAAAGACAGGATAAGAAACAAACCTTCTGGCATATTGATATTCACTCAAAGACTGAAGTCCTACCAGAATATATATATATATATATATATATATAGCCTTCAAACTTCACTTATATGCCATGATATGCACTGGATACTGAATCATTTAAGATCCATTAGTGGAACCAAAGAGAATAGCAAATAAAAATAACTTTAAAATGATTTCATAATATATTTCACATAGCAAGTTATTCACAGGAAGGTGGTTCAGATATGGTAAACCGGAAGTTCAAAGAGGTCATGTCATATCAGCAACTAGAATTCTCTCAGTAGTCCCTGTAGAGTCATAAGAGGGAGACTGTAGCTCCAAATATATGCCTTCACCCAGCTGTGTTCAAAGTACACAGGAAAGGATTAACTCAGGAGGCATAGGTGCTCAAACCTTGCATGTTCCCAAGAAAGGTTTGCCTTAAGGACTGGCCCATGGCCAGCTCTTGGGAGATGAACTCTGAGCCCTTGGAATATTCTGGCTGATTTTTAAAAATCGCTTGTATTTTGTTTTGTATGCTGGGGCCTTGGGCTATGAGGTAGCACTTTGATGGGATAGTTTATGCTAGCAATGTAGTTTGTGGTGAATGATAGTTTTTGCTCTAGGAGGCTAGAGTCTAATAGCTGAGATCAGTCACAGAGGTGCTGCATGCATATGCAACTGAACACCCTCCAGCCCCCCATCAGAAAACAAACCTAGACATTAAGACTATGGTGAGCTGCCCTGGTTGGCAGCAATTTGCATGTGTGCCCTACACTGTTGCTGGTAGAAATTCAGCATATCAGTGTGACTCAACTTGGAAAGGACACCTTGAGGCTTGGACCCAGTTTCTCCTGAATTTTACCATAGCACCTTCCTCTCTGCTGATTTTAATCCATATCCTTTTGCTGTAAGAAACCATTGCCCTGAGTATAACAGTTTTTCTGAGTCCTGGGAGTCCTCTCAGTGAATGATTGAGTGAGGATCGTCTTAGGGACCCCAGCAAAGTTAATGTCAGGAGTGGGAGGCAAGAAGGGCACCATTGTCATTCATGTCTCTTGTTATCACAGAGGGAGATTGTTTCCAGAATTTCCCCTGAAGATTTCTTAATTTTCATTTGTTATAACCAGGGCATAGGGCCTTTCCTAGCAGCAAATGAGGCTGAATTGAGTATATGGTAGTTTTAGCACCTGTCATATAAGGTAGGCTGTTATTATGGAAAGTGGGGCAAGGAAATGGCCATGACCCAGACCACCAAGAGTGATGACACTGATGATTTCTGTTTCCTCTATATTTTTATGTCCTCTCCTTCTTTTTTATGGCCAGTCTCATTTATTCCACTTATGCTCTTGGATGGGGATAAGCCTACCATCCTACACTTGCATGGCTTATGTGATAAACCAAATATATTCCTAGAACAAAATTTAAACTAGTGGACACCTGAGACATTAAGGTAAAACTCTGAATTATGTTAAGGAATTTAACCCAATTGGTACACAGTTGTACACAGGAGATTTCGTCTAGATCTGAACTGACAGAAAGAAACTGCAATATTATCATTTGATTGCACCCCAAGTAAAAAAAAAAAACTTTAGCATTAAATGAAAATTTTGAAAATTAGTATCTATTTGCTTCAAGTCTGTGGTCCTCTGTGATTTTAATGGTTAATACAGCACTTGCAAAACTTTCATAAATGGGTAAGGAAGACGGGCATTTTCCATGAAATTATATTTCTTATACATTGATGTGTTATCACAATGTTTAGGTATTCTTGTTTTGTTAATATAGAATTGTTATTGTTTTGTGAAAAGATGATATGCGAAGTATTAATCTTGGAAAACCAACTAAATCCTTGAAATATCCAAAGGTCTGTTCAGGCCTCTTCTCTGGCTCCAAAGTAAAAAGATGCTGTTTTTCCTATTATCATCAAAATGGCAGGCTAAGTGCCAGGCAGAAAAGATTTAGAAGCACCATTTTCCCTCTGAGTACACCTTTACCAATGCAAAAATGAGAGGAGTGGGGGGCTCTAGTCAAGAGAATGCAGGTAGAGAAGAGTAAAAATAGAAGAGGGAATGAGAATCAACAGGTAACCTCCTGCTACCCTGCAGCAGGCTAATCCTGGGACAAGAATGAAGAATGGGACTTGACTGGGGCCGACATCAACTGGAAGGACAATACACTGGAGCTTAATTTTATCATCTTGATTTATGGTACTCAGCAGGCTTGTAGAGATGGGCACATGTTGATATATGCACAGTAAGGGACCCCAGACATCTCCCTGAGTTTTCTACATAGGGAAACGGCCTAGAAAAAGATCCAACAGTTTTGGGTGACACCGAGAAAAACACAGAGCTTAACAGAAGGAGTTAGCACAGTAGCAATACATAATGCATATAACTCTCTGGTTAGGAACACAGACACAGTTTTTCAAAAATGACAGCACTGTGAAACCCAGTATAACAAAAATATTTGAATTTAAAAGGAGTTTGGAAAGAGTTCTGGGAATTTAATGTACCAAGGGTCAGCAGACTATGGCCCTTGGGCAAAATTAAAACTGCCCCTGGTTTTATAAATAAAGATTTAATGGAATATAGCCACGTTTATACATTTAAATATTGTCTGTGGCTACTTTTATGTTACAGTGGCAGGCTTGAGTTGTTGCAACAAAGATTAAATGACCCACAGAGTTTAAAATATTTACTTTCTGATCTTTTATAGAAAAAGTTGTCCAACCTCTGGTCAACACCAAAAAGGATATTAACAAAGGGCACCTGTGTATTACACATCCCAATAAATAACATAGGCATAGTCTTTCATATACTGTGAATACCTTGCTGTAGAGTTACAGTAAACCTGAGAAAGAAAATAAGGGAGCATGAATATGGGTCTTTTATTTGAATGTGACAGGTTTATAAACATTATCTTAGCCGGAATTATCTGCATTTAATTTACCTGGGAATAAGTAGGTGAATCTCCCTCTAAGAAGCAAGCTAGGATTCTAAGTCAGATATTAAAGTCAGTTCTAGATATATAGTTTTATCTTTGCACATCTGAGTTTTGTAGCCCTAGAATAGTAGGTCATGACATTTTACCCCAAAATACCATGGATCTAAAATTAGCGGGGGTGGGGCACCAATGTGGCACAGTCTGTTAAGTAGTTGACTCTTGGTTTTGGCTCAGGTCCTAATCACAGGGTCATGAAATCAAGCCCTGCATCAGGTTGCATGCTCTGAGCAGAGACTGCTCGAGTTTTACTCTCCCTCTTCCTCTGCCTCCCACCCTGTGCTTGCTTGTGCATGCTCTCTCACTCTCTCTCATAAATAAATAAATCTTTAAAAAAAAATTAGTGAGGGCATCCGGACTTTAGCACTTTAATTAGACTCTAGTACCTTCAGATTTCAATGAGAACTTGTGTATATTTTTTAAAACTTTTAAAACCAGATGCTAGTAATTTTTCATTAATTTTGACTAACCATAAATATTTTTTAACCTTGATAATATTACTCTACCATTTATTTGGTTAATTATCATAATTCTTCTATTCTCTCCTCTGAAATTTATATTCTACATCTATTTTATCTTCAGCATCTGTTCTACATGTCTCTTTTTTTCTTTTTATCACTTCTATCCCTTTATTCTTGATTTCTGATTGCTGAGAAAATTTCTCTATCTTCAAATGCACTGGTTTGTTTTCTCCAGTTACAAATTTGTGGCTTACTACCAGGTTACCTAAAATTGCAAGGATTACCTATCTATTTTTCCAATAGGCATTTTCTCAGTGAAGCTTATTTCTCATGTTTAATAATTGTTCTACTTTAATAAAAACAGTGAGCTATTCTATCTTGATGAGAATATTAAAGAGATATTTTACAGTTTTTTTCAGTGTTTGTAGTAAGTTTTTAAAATAAAATGACACATATCCAGAGTATTTCTTTTACTTGTAATTTTTTTCATATATATATGAAAAAAAATATATATGAAAATATATATATGAAAAAAATATATATATATTATATATATATATATATATTTCCTTTTACTTAGTCCCTTAAAGAGAACATTTCTTCTAATCTACGAGGTCCTAAATAAGTGGAGGTGGTTGGGATGGTTTCAATCAGGCATGGCATGAGTTGCCTTGGTGACTTCTTTGTGTTCTGAATATAGAAGAATCAAAAACATATAAATCAAATAACTTGAGTAAGGAGGTAAATGTATCCAACTACCTTCATTTTAACTTTTACCTCTAAAAATCTCAGAGGTCTAAGCTTTCAGAGCAAGAGAAGGGGAGTACAGCTTGAGCTAGATGTAGAAAATGATCTTTGCCTCTCTATTAAAGATAGATCGTGCCAATTATCTGGGACACTGTCCCCTGTTAACAGAGACACAACTCTAACCAAAATAATCTTCAAAACATAAGTCTGCCTTAATTGTTAGGGCTGGATACCACTTTGATATCATTTCATTTACTTAATGGACACTCCATGAAGATTCTAACCCATAGCTCACATGTTCATTCCTCTGGTGACTCTTATTCCAATCAGGATGTCTTCACCTAGCTTGCTCTCAGAGTTCATCTCTTATTCCTGAGGCAAGTATCTTCTTGTGTACAGTAAATCACCAGTTGATTATCTTTTCCTTCCTCTTGGTCTAATTTTGAATTTTTTGAGAGATTTCTAAAATTTTTTGACATCTGGATAACTCTTCTAGATCCAGCATCAGTTCTTATTTCTTAATGTATTTTATTGGGTATTTGGAAAATGGATTTCTTCTGCTTCAGTCTTAAGCTCAGGGGAACAGAGGCTTTTAACATCAATGAAAAAGGACATTATTTAATTTTTATTTTGTACACATAAGAAACCTGAAATTTCCTTTCTACTTCTAGTAAACTGAAGTTAGTCTGTAATTTATAATCTTTGTTGTTAATTAATATGTAACTGTAGTCAGAATTTGATAAAGAATTATGATGGTGAGCAACAAAGTTAGTTAATCTTGGAAATTAATCTAAGTATTAACCAAAAATTTAAGTTTAAAATTATAAGAATAGAATTAAATAAAATGAAACCACACTAATTTCAATTTAATGTTGTTTTAAAAATAAATAGGACTTGTTTAGGTCAGAGCAAAGAAAATGGATGATCTTTTATTCAAACACACTGCTCATTTTTCAACTGGACAAAAATGTGATATAAGATCTTTAATAATATATTTAATAATCATGATTTAATGGACATTTGATTTAATTTTTTTAAAATGCTCACTTGTTCAAATGATCAATGCAGCTTTAGAAGAACCAGTTATACTCCAAGTCATGAAGCAAAACTGAAATAACTCCACGTATAAAGAAAAAAATGTAAGGAATACAGTATATATTTGTTATTCACAATGCAAATCAGGAAGAAGAAAGAATACACTAAAGAAGTAAAAAGAAATGAAACCTGCAAATGAATTTAAAAATGACATAGCCACATGGTGTTGATGAATCACAAAACTCCACCCTGAATCTAATAATACACTATAATGTTAACTAACTTTAATTTAAATTAAAAATTTTAAAAAATGACATAGCCACAGATATGAAGGAAATTAAAGTAATTAAATAATTGTAAATTCAATTTTATGTTAATACAATGGATGGTATTTTAGGGAAATATTAACTAAAATAACAAAAACAAAAGATGTGAACAGATACTTCAGAAAAAAAACTATTTACGGATATCCAAAAATGCAATCAATGAAATATTTTTATGAATAAATATTTTCCAACTTTCCTCTGTAAAGAATTACTGACCACCACTGCCATCAACCATAGGAAAAAGCCATGAACCCTAGGAGAAAGCTGTAACTCTCAAGTACCAGATTTAAGAATTTTGAAATGCTTTATAGAATTACTTCAAATGGAAAAAAAATTATACCATGTTTGGGTGTAATCATGTCTTGACAAGGACTATGTTCTGTCACAACATCTGTTCTTGGCTGTCAAGAACAACTTTTTCATTTTTATTTTCAAGAAATCCTTAATGGACTTAAAACAAATAATTGTGAAAATGCTAGTAACGATTATTGTATTAACAATGGTTTGAAAAAATGATCATCACTTTTATTACAGTGGCGTGGCTGCACATCCATTATCTTACTCACTGAAGTTTTCCTTTACAAATTCAATACTGATTGACCCTTATTCTCAGCCTTCAGGAAAACTGTTTCTTTCTAAATAACCATTGTTAACTTTCAAAGGATAAAGGACACTTTCTTAGAAATTTCTTTTTCATCTTATTCCCTAAGTAAAATGTACACATATTATGGATCAAATATGAATTTTATATTTCTGCAGATTAGCTATTTTAAATTGTTTCACTGAGTAAAGGCATTTTGTGTAGATGAATTTGTTACTCAGCCCATCAAGCTCATCAACATCCTATCTTGTTATTTAGTCCAGACATTGTGGAAAATGCATGAGAATGGTTAAAAAAGACAAATAATGTCTAGGGTAAGAATGAGAGACATTTCTATGTTGGGGAAAAATAACATAAGCTGGAAAAAGAACAATGATTTGAGATCAATTAACATTTCACACCACAGTTGTTTTCATATAACACAGTGTTTCTGTGAATTGAATGACCTTCTAGCATCTTTGTGGCCATTTCATTGCAAAGTCCTCTTCAGAAACACAACCTTCTTATTTAGATTGATAAGTAATGAATTTGATACAAATTCTATCCTTGGGTGTGCACATATTCTTTGTAAGGAGTCCATCAATCCATGAATAATGAGAAACTGAAAAATGTATATGCTTAATAATAGGACTTTAAGAATGAATCATCCTCAAAACACTTTGACAAGTGTGTGGCTTATATTATTTTTACTCTAACACTTCATGGTGAATAGTTTTATACCTATTTATACGTATGCCCATTTTTTTTATGCTGTACTTGATGTTGTTTCAGGTCACAAAACTTGCTAATAGCATATGGAGTTTGAGTTTTCTCATTCTAAGTCAATGTTTTTTGCATGGAGCCAGCAGCCTTCTAAGACACTGATGTGGAATCCTTCTTGCTCAAATATGTGAAAATGGGTCATTTATGGGCAATTTATATCTTCTATACTCTCTTAAAGATTTACATAAACACTGCTGAAAGATATATAATGTTTTAGCCAGTCATACTCTCAAGCTTGCATGCCGCGAATACAGATTATTTTCCATTATGAAAACATTATTGTAATGATACATGCAAGTGTAAAACATAAGGCAAACATCAAGTGTATGCATAAACTCTATCGGATTGGTAGTGTTCTAAGTCTACTTTGTGGCTATTTTCTTCCTTGAGCAACAATCACTGAATCAACTCTAGCATGATCAGTAGGGTTACAGGTTTTACCTTCCTAAAAAGTATATGGCTATTCAGAGAACAAAGTTATACTCTTTTTTTAAAGATTTTATTTATTTATTCATGAGAGACACAGACAGAGTGAGAGAGAGAGAGAGAGAGAGGCAGAGGCAGAGGGAGAAGCAGGCTTCATGCAGGGGCCCGATGTTGGATCCATCCAGGACCTCAAGATCAAACCCTGGGCCGAAGGCAGGCGCTAAACCACTGAGCCACCCAGGGATCCCCAAAGTTATATTCTTAGAAGTTGGCTAGCTATGTAACAAAAACTTCATGATTTCCTCCACCTTGGCGTACACACGGGTTAAAAATATAGCATGTATATGGCCAAAGAGGCACTGATCTTCATCACATAACTTTTAAGTAAGAATCTTAAGTAAGTATTTCCACATTGATAGTCCCTGTAGTGAAATAAAACCATAAAGAGAGTGGGAGGAAACTTAGAGCATCAAGTCAGTTCATTCTTTGCCTGCTCGAATCCTATGTATAACATCCCAAACAAATGCCTACCTACTCCTACTATTAAAACTTGCAGCAGTGATTACCTCATTGATTTCATGAGGTAGCTCATTCCAGTTCGGCATAGCTTTTATTGCTGACAAGTCCTGTCCACTACTGAGTTGAAAAAAATACCTCCTTATAAGTTCAACTTAGAGTTTAAGACATACCTCATACAGCAGTAGGACTTCAAGTCTCTGAAGACACTCTAGGTTTTAAAAAAGTATTTTTAAAAGTAAAAAAAAAAATGTATTTAAAAAGACACTTTAAAAATTTATTATATTTGAGTCAGATCTGCTAAGGGTAACTCACTACTATCTTAGTCTTTTTATTCTAGAGAAAGGTTTTAACTTCATATTTTCATTAACCTTGTATAAAAATCTCTCTAAAGTGAAGGGATGTATGAATTAATTCTATCATCAAATGTTCCCAATAGTGACATTATTTTTATCGTTAACACTCTGAGCCTTAGGTATGTTTTTACTTAAAATTTTCGAAAGTTATAAACATATTTACTTAATGCTGCATTATAGCAACATCATCATTCTGATTTTAAGAAAGAATAATAATTTGTTTTATTTTCATTTGATAACCCATACTGGAATATTCTTTGACAAATTGCTATGTTAAGCAGTTGACAGTATATTATTTTAAAGACAGATATACCTGTGTTCATATCAATTTTATTTGTTCTTATCTAACAAATTTAGCCTAGCATTTTAAACTCTGAGCCTTATGTTGTCTCCATATGTTATATGAGAATTATAAAAACAACGTTACAGTGTAATTATAAGGATATAAAATGCATGAAAATGCTTGACATTTGTTGGTATAAAGTAAAAACTAATTTCCTCTTTTTTTTTTTGAATTTTTTTTAAATTTTTTATTTATTTATGATAGTCACAGAGAGAGAGAGAGAGGCAGAGACACAGGCGGAGGGAGAAGCAGGCTCCATGCACCGGGAGCCTGATGTGGGATTCAATCCCGGGTCTCCAGGATCGCGCCCTGGGCCAAAGGCAGGCGCCAAACCGCTGCGCCACCCAGGGATCCCAAATTTCCTCTTTTTTAATAAAGCTAGCATGCTAGATGATCCCAAATCAATCTGAATTTTGCTATTTTTCTGTTTATTCTTCCCCCCCCCCTTTTTTATTAAAAAACATACATTCTTTCTTCCAAATAAGAACATACTTCTTCTTCTCTCTTATATTCTTGCCCAAGATGGTTTCTCTAGAAAGGCTATTTTTGGTATCAATAAATTGGTAAAACTCCATTAGGCAAATTTCTGATACAGCTGATAAGGAGATCTGCTAAGCATACTAATCTTACAACAAGAGACATCCCACGAAGTTGAATCACATGTTTCTCTGCCCTAGGTATAATTGGGGTGGGCTAAGCACTGAATTGAGAGTGTGGTGTCTGAATGCCACGTCTACCATGCCATGCAAACCTGGGAAATAACTTCATTTCTCTCCATTTCAGTTCCTTATAAGTAGATGAGAATAAAACCTGTCACTCAGTATTGCTGCAAAGGTTAAATAAGATATTGAACGTGAGAGCTCCTGGCTTTCACATTTTCATTAAATTGGATTCCTATATCTGAAAAAATGGCCACGTGATGCTGAAACATTTGACAAATTTTCTTTAAAACATTTGAATCAGGACAGCCCGGGTAGCTCAGCGGTTTAGTGTTGCCTTCAGCCCAGGGCGTGATCCTGGAGATCTAGGATCAAGTCGGGCTCCCTGCATGGAGCCTGCTTCTCCCTCTGCCTGTGCCTCTGCCTCTCTGTCTCTCTCTGTGTCTCTCATGAATAAATAAGTAGAATCTTTAAAAAAAATGTGAATCATAAGTGAATGGATAGAATAGAATACCCCCTAAGGGATTCCATTATAATAAAATATCATATAATGAAGAAAAGGAAGAAAAGCAACCTATCACCTTTCCTAGATGCAATTTTTGTATGACAGTTTATTAGTGATGGGATTATAAATATTTGAAACCCAAGAAAATATCAAATGTATCAGTTATGTGTAATAAAAGTACTTTATGGATGTTTCACCTTTTGATTTATCTCACTTGCAAAAATACAGTGTTTTGACTACTATTCAGGGCCCTAATTTCTCTAGACAACAATATCATCAACAAACACTACCAAGCTTTGATAAAATAAGCTTTTGTAGTTTCAATGAAATTTGGTTGAAAGATAAATGAAACAGTGCAACATATATTAATGAACTGAGAAGCTGAGGAATTTGATTGACAGATTAAGATTATGTTAACCTTGACCCACCAAATTTATCAGTTTATTAAAGAAAAAATCACTCATAGTCCCTGGAAATAGAGCTAATTAAGAGACACCAAGAAATGGTAAGAATGCAAGTGGACATGATAAAGTTTTCAGAAACTCCTTCCAATTTGGGGCTAGCTGATGTATAACTTAATAGAATATTTTAAAACTAGGGCAATTTGATTCTAGGTAAGTATTCAATGAAAAATAAAATTATTGTGCATAATGGAACTTAATACAGGGTACAAAGACAGATGAAACTTAAAATAGGGAAAGTTCACTAATGGACCCAAATGTCATCCAGGAACTATGTCCTACTGTCATACCTAGGGCCGTTACAATAGCCCCTGGTAAGGCCTCCTTCAATGCTGTCATCTTCCATCTCTACCCACAAATTTTAAACTTTCCATATTTCCTTAGGTCATAACAATCCACATGCCTCATGTTCTTTTCTCTCAGAGCTCTGGTTAATGAGAGGTGATCTGATACACAAATCTTCTTAAAGCATTACTATGGACAGTTGCTAAAAATCTATTACACTATCTCAAATCTGATTGGATAGAAACTGGCCAATTAATAAAAAAGTAGGTATTTAATTTTAAGAAAGGTTGAATTCCTGGCCTGTTTATAGTGTGGCAGGTAGAAACAGGAGTAGTTTGGTCTAACCACAGTGATCAAGGTTCTATAGAAGATGGACTGCATATTTTTAAAAAGGTTTGCAGATTGACCATTATTTTTGTGTGTATGTTAGAGGACAACTAAGTTAGTTTCCATAATGTTACTTTCCTTTAGATAAAATTCACATTTTTTACAGCTTTTCTAAGTGTTTTGAACAGAGGAAAATCTAAAAATTCCTCACATTACAGAGGAGACCGTGTGTGTGCATTCATGATTACATGCATATGCACACATGTATGTGTTTGGTATGAAAAAGAAGGCGGACATTCTGGGTAATTTTCTATAACTGTTCTTTTCAATAGTCACACTAATGGTTCCCCAAAGAAGTCTTTGTCCTAATTCCTGGAGCCTATGAATATTTAGGCTACGTGGTAGAGGGGAATTAAGGTTACATTTGGAATTCAGGTTGCCAATTATCTGACCTGAAAATGGAGAGATTATTCTGGATTATCCAGATGGACCCAATAAAATCAAAATGCTCCTTAGAAGTGGAAGAAAAAAGGAGAAAAAAGTAAGAGGGCAATGTGAGTGTTGAGAAATAAAGTGATTTACTGCTACTGGCTTTGAATATTGGGGAAGGGAATCATGAGCCAGGGAATGCAAGGAATGTGGGCAGCCTCTAGAGCCTGGAGAAGACAAAGAAATGTGTCTGCTCTAGAGCCTCCAAGGAGGAACCGGCCTTGCTTACATCCAGATTTTAGCTATAGACCCTGTCAGACTTTTGAACTATAAAATTGCAAGAACAAATTTGTGTTGTTTTAAACCACCAAATTTGTGGTAATTTGTTACTGCAGCAATAAAAAAGAACTCCTTAAGTTCCACAGAAATTACTCTTTCTATAATACATGGTGCCACTCCCATCAAAGGATAGGCAAAGGGAAAAAGGAAAAAGGAAAAAGGAAAAAGGAAAAAGGAAAAAGGAAAAGAAAGGAAAAAGGAAAAGAAAGGAAAGGAAAGGAAAGGAAAGGAAAGGAAAGGAAAGGAAAATAAAGGAAAAAGAAGTTATAAAATGCTTGGATTAGGTGTATTTTTAGGTATCTCACAATTCTAAAATTCACTTCTAATTAACCTCTTATAGTATATGATTAAATTCAACAGTGTAATTGAATGCCATAGGATTTAGTATTGCCCTGTTTTTATTTAATGTATTGTGAGCACTTCTTTGATATTAAATGTGCTTTGTAAAGATTAATTCCCCTATGATATTCCATCAAAGGATATGCCCACAATTTTCAATCATTACCTTGATTTTGTAGATGCAAGGTATTCCAATATTTTATTATTTTAAATTATGCTGAAATGAACATCCTTGTACATAAATCCTTGACTAGAATTCCTTATTTCAATTAGATTATTTGCTAGAAGTGCAATTATTCATTCATTTATTCAAGAAATATTTCTAGAATGCAATGATGTACGGGGAGCTATTCTATGATTTGGCATACAAGAAAGAACAAAACAAAACCATTGCTGTAGTAGATACATGATAACAAAAGGAATCAAAATATAATATTAGTAATGACTATTGCTTTATAAATAAACAAGATGAGATTAAGATGATGATGGAATATAATAGTGTGAATTTTTGAGACTTCTGATATGTATTTATAAGCATCTAATACTTGAAAGGAATCCATTTTTGACATCTATATAAAAATATATGTGAATACCCATACTCCACACTTCTATTGGCATATATTAAGTTATTAAACAGCATTCATGATCTATTTAGTGTAAGCATCTTACAAACACATTGTTCTAAGTACTGGGGATTCTGTAGTAAATAAAGAAATGTTCTAGTATCTGTAGACCTTGTTATCTAGTGGATTACTGTGTGTTATATTTTCCTATTATTTCACCCCAGTTTGTCCTTTGCCTCTTAATTTATTCATAATTGTCTTTAATGTTCATAAGTTTCAAATGCATATGTAATCAAATCTGTCAATATTTTGGTAGCTTCATTTATAGTTTTAATAATTTTCCTGTTATTCTTTCCTTCTTTCCTTCCCTTCCACCTACACTACCTTTCTTTTTTTCTTCAGCATACCAGTTATGAGCTCATCTTAGGTACTTTGCATTAGCCATTTCTTCATGTGAAAAAATCTTGCTCCAGGAATCTTTAGGGTTGATTCCTCATTTACTTCAAGTTTTTTTTCAAATATTGTCTTTATAAGACTTACCATGGCTGGTCTATTTACAACTCTGTGCTTCTCAATAGTACTTATCATCCATATTTATAAAATAAAGTATATGTAGATTGTTTACTTGTCTTTCTCCCTTCCAGTAGAGTGTAAGCACCTTGAGGGAAGGTATTTCTGTAGTTTTCTTCACCTCTGTATCCTCATCATCTCTCTTTACATTTGTTGAATAAATTAGTAAAGTTCTTCCCTCTCTTGTGTATAAACATTCACCTATGTTTCATTTTAATTTTTAATTACATCTCTTAACTAATCAGTTTTTCCTTTTGCTGTAAGGAGTTAGGTAATAGTCTCATATTTCTTCCAATGTGGAGTTCACAAATTTTTCAACATCATTTGCTCAGAAACCTTCCTTTCTCTGCTAGTTTTTGAATGCATCATAGCCAAAGAGTAGATTCTTATATAAACTAGGTCTGTTTCTGAGAAAATCAATCTTTCAAAACATTGCAAATGCTAAATAAAAGGTTAAAATGAAAGTAGAAATTAATAATTGGTCTACAGTATGTGCAAAAAATCTAAGTACACACACACACACACACATATATAATACCTCTTATAATGCAAAGTAGTTCTTTTTAGATCTAGTAGACATCTTCCATAAAATTCCATATCTCCAAAGCTATTTGCCCAGAAAACTCTACCTGGTGTGAAAAATATAAACTAACACAGATTTCAGCAGGGGACACTTATGAAATTATTTTGTACCACTACCCATTGCAGTACTGATACTTATGGATGTTTTGAAATTGCCCTTTTCTTAGTAGTAAAAATTTGACTGGCTACATGCAAGGGGAAACTATTTCAATGACTGTTTGTCTTATTATGTCAAATATAGCTATATAACGCACTGACTTCCAAAAATATGTTAGTCAACAAACATTCCATTTAAAATGTCTAGGGACGCCTGGGTGGCTCAGTTAGTTAAGTGTCCAACTCTTAATTTTGGCTCAGGTCATAATCTCATGGTATGAGATTGAGCCCTGGGTCAGGTTCTATGTCGGGCATGGAGCCTGCTTAAGATTTTCTCTCTCTCTCTCTCTCTCTTGCTCTCTCTCTCTACCCCCCCTCCATATAAAAAATAAAATGCCTAATTATTGGGATATTAAGAGAAGAAAACAATTTTCTGAGGCATTCCTCTGTATTTAAAATTAAACAGAGTCATTATCTAAAGAGTATGTATTTTTTATACATGATTAAGAAGCAGAAACAACCAAGAGTACAATGTGACACATGTTGAGTCTCAGTATACATTCTTTAGAATATACAAGAAAATTCACTTATAAGAGAAGAGACAAGTATGAAGTTGTCACATTTCTTTTGGCTAGATTTTCTGGCAGTAGAGGGAGTTTAATCATTTATTGGCGACCTCTCCTTCTTCAATCCATTTCTAAAGAGAAATTCTGAAAGAGGACTGGATAAAGGAGTGAATCTGGACCATCTTATTAGGGGCTGGGGTTTACATTTAGAAAAATAAAAGAATTTTTTTTTTTCTTTATAAAGTCTTCTCTGTTTAGATGGTCTTCCCTTTTGATGGCTTAATTCAGCTGATATAAAAAGGCCACATTGTTCTTCCTTTCTTTATGGATTGAATGGCATTACTGCTATTTCTTTTAAATATTGTATTTTTTTATTCGTGAGAGACACACAGACACGCAAAGACATACGGAGAAGCAGGGTCCCCAGGGAGAGCTCGAAGAGGGACTCAATACCAGGACCCTGGGATCACGACCTGAGCTAATGGCAGACACTCAACTGCTGAGCCATCCAGGTGTCCTGGCATTACTGTTATTAGTTGCCCCTGCAGGAACAGAAGTGGGGCTCAAGGACAAGTTTCCACAGGACAAATGATTAGCCCAAACCTGTGCAATGGAAATTAAAAGAGCCAAGCCCAGGTCGCTGAAGAAAATAGATCTAGGAGAGGGACTGGGCTAACCACATAACACAGCTTATGTTTAGAAAATAGTGTGCCCTATGTATATGATCTCCTAGCTGTATTGATTGGAGGTAAAAATTATGATATATGTAGAGCAACAACTATGATGGTATTTCGAACAGATGAAGATCTAAGATTTCAAGACTCTATTTTACTCTTTTTTCTCTTTTATCTAATATATGCCTAGTTGCCAGAGATAAATAATAAGCAATTTGTCATAATGTTATATACTCCATAGAACATACTATAATTTTAAAAATCCATGAAAATGTTCAGAAAATTGAAACTGATTCATTTAGGTTTTATTTATGCCCAATAGATGTAGTAATAAACTAAGTAAGTAGTTATCCTGAAAGGTCCTACATTTATTTTAGATGTGGGAATGAAATTTGAGATGTCACAGGTGTCGTATGACTGCATTTCTTTCCTCTATCTGCTCATGAGTTTAAATTACAGAGAGCTAAATGTTTTCTAAATGCAGAATGGAAGGTGATTGCATTATCAGGCAACCCCCTACTCTGCACTGAATAAACAACTTAAAATTCTGCTTTGAGCTTATCTCCTCATTTCAAGTTCTCAGAGAACTTGGGATCTTTCTGACTCAATGAAGCAGTGATAGTAGAGTTGTCTAAACAACCTCTTCTCTATGAAATTGAAATAATCTGAGAAAGTCCATCTCAGTGAAATGCATCGGGAACCCAGAATAGGGCATCAGAATATTCCCTTCCCCAAATTCAAAACAAGTAAAAGTACGGACTCTAGCTTTCTTCTAATAGCCCTATTTTGCACATGTATAATGCATACTTTTTGTATAGTTTCAGTTGCTTTATTTAATCATTTACCTCTTTTGTGTATAGTTAGTATTGCCAAAAACTGTGCTTCTGGTACAAGAAACATAGCACATAAATCTTGTATAGCAATCACAGTCCCTAATAGAGTCCCCCTCAGAATGTGTCCAATAAATGCTTGCTAACTTGAAAAGATTTGAAACTCAGACTGATTGTTAGAGATTTGATGAAATGACACTTTTATTAACTAAGTTAAAATATAAAGGGATCATAGTTTTAAATAAAGTGATTTCCTTCTGGGAAGACTCTCTAAACAACTGATACATGGCCTATAAATTTTGGACCACATAAATTTTTGCCAATTAAAACATATATATTTTTTTTAAATTTTGGCCATCTCATGAAAAATTACACCTGAGATAAGCCACATGGATTGTTCAGGCTCAATGATTTTCTTTTCATAGAACAGAATATAGTTTGTAGTACCCTGGCCAGGGTTAGGTAAATCTTAAAATATGTCCATATCTGATGAAAATTGTCATTTTTGTATCAAAGGAATGAATATCTTTACTCGGTTTCATTTTTATTGAACCTGACTGCATTGGTTATGGTTCTGATTATCTAAGTTGTTCAAATAATTTTTTGATGCCATTGCATGGGAAAAATGTAACCAAGAATCTAAACTTGGTATATGTGTGCATGTGTGTGAGCTACAAAGAAATTCTAACTTAGTGTAAGGCATTTAGATACCTATATTTTCCTTTTTACAAATTTCCCATAAAGAATATTGTGTGGGGTTCATCTATGTAATAGATAATGATCTTTAACATCTTAGGGACAGGACAAGGGCATAGACTTGGCACTAATTCGCCCCTGCCTTCATACACACAGTAGCACACAAACCTGCTGAGTGCTTTTATTCACCCTGTAAACCTGACAGATGTGATCCCAGTGAGGTTCCACCATAATCCACAGCTGAGTGGAGCCCATATGTTATTAAAAAGAGAAAAAGAAAAGAAGAAGATTAATTCAGTTGTCAATGTAAGTAATTGGGGTTATGTTGCCACCCACCCTACTCAGCATGGATGTTAGCCATTAGCCATTTTCTTAATTATTTATTTTTGAAAACCCCAAAAAACAAAAATTGGGCTCAATTCCACCAATATACTTTTTGCATTGTGTTTACCCCTGTGGCTCTTCACATTCCATTCAAAGTAATGAAGCCACAGCACAGATTGTTGTCTTAATTGTACAACCTAAATGAAGAGTATATTGTATTTATGGACACATGGTGGACAGACCCAGGGTTCAAGATAAAAGTAGATACGTACTTAAATCTCTAATAATTTATTTGCTTTTCCTTGTCAGAAACAATGACTGGGAGGGAAGAGCATTTTAGTATTTTCCATTCTATACCCATTATCTCAGAGAATGAATAATTTTAGCTTCATATGTCACTAAGTCTGCCTTTGTTCTGAGAATCTGTGTCAAAATGAGGTAATATTTGTGACCTTGATTATAAATTGTACAGGTTACACAAATACTACATAAAGCATTATTTTTATTATGACCACTCTTTGATGGATAAATGAACGGCATAGCAATTTGGGAATAGATTCACTAAAAAGAAATGTATATATATAATCTATTTTATGAAACTTATTTGAATACAAGTTATTTTTATCCATAGCAAATCAGTCTACAATCTTCCACAAGTTTTATATAGAGTTGGAAATTAACACAGAATGCTATAAAAAGCAGATAAGTTACAAATAGAAATGCAAATGAAGTGCTAACATTTTATAATGGGAAAATATCTACCTGGGCTTGTTCTATTAAGTTTGGCTCTTTTCTTTCTTTCTTTCTTTCTTTCTTTCTTTCTTTCTTTCTTTCTTTTTTTTAAACAACTGCCTTGTTGCAAAGTATTTTTCCTTGTTTCACGTTCAAATAAAGTGTCATTCTCTAATATTTGGTAAGTTGATTTTCTAAAGAGGTAAGAGCTGTAAGATTATAATTTATTCTTAAGAGATAATATTACAAGGCATATCAAGTTGTTATTGAATGTATTATTTTTAACTATCTAGTTAAAAATATGTATATTTGTGCACATACACCTGAATAAGCAATGCGTGTATATATAAACTTATATACACATATATAAACTTATATCTCATGCACACACACAGATTTACATGCAGATAGCTGATAAGCAAGCTTATAAAAAGTGGTTAAAACTCTGTTGAGTTGAACAGCCAGTTTATTAAAAGAATAAGAAATGTCATTCAGAGCCCGGTGGCTCAGCAGTTTAGCGCCGCCTGCAGCCCAGGGTGTGATCATGGAGACCATGGAGACCCTGGAGACTCTGGATCAAGTCCCAAGTCGGGCTCCCTGCATGAAGCCTGCTTCTCCCTCTGCCTGTGTCTCTGCCTCTCTCTCTCTCCTCTCTGTGTATTCTCATGAATAAATAAATAAAATCTTTTTTTTAAAAAAGAAATATCATTCATCTACTTGCAAAATATTTGTAATAGTAATTTTTTAATCGTATCTTCACCAGAGAGAATTCAGAGCCTTAGAAAAGAGATAATGCTTAGCCCATTTTGAAAATAGAAATGTTAGCATACCTTGCCAGCAAAATGCCATTTGATTAGAAGCACTATTGAAAATCAGTCGATCTGCTCTTTCTGGCTGCTGTAGCAATTTGACAGTTGAAACATTCCAATCAATTGCAAACCAATTAATTAAAAGATTAATAACAAAAGTGGTCAGTTTAGAAATCACAAGTAGACAAGGCCTCTATCTAGATATTGGGGGTCAGATGACTTTGTATTTTATACAAACAAGAATCATAGTATCCTACAATCCTAGGTCCAATTAGACTTTATACACCTATAGTTCAATTACCCACTGGTGCCTGAATTCTTGCTAATCCATTATTATTTCTAAGATGGTTTTCTAGCACATGGATGAATGCCTACTGCCTCCCAAGGAAACTTACTTCATTGTAAACACCTTTAAATTTAGAGACTAGAAGCTTTGAGTAGCCAAAGTATGTATCTCTATGAATTCCATCCATTGGTCATTTTTGCTTATCTTTAACAGCAGACATTGATAAAGACCATGCCTACACACAATTAATTAACTTTATTAGGTATAATATGCACAGTTGAATTTATCTGAGAAAGTTACGTGTAGTTGATTGAACCAGCTGTGCTCTAAACTTATTTGAATTCAGGCCATTTAAAATCTGTCAAAGTTCTCCTCACATGGTAAACCTACTCATTTTTGAGGGGAAAAGTGGTTTGCTACACAGTGGTTCGTGACTAAATAATGAAAAGTGCCTTTTTCCTAGTCGAGTATTGAACAGATAAGACATGTACAAACACAGTGTATCCTACATATGTATAGAATTTTGAGCAAAACAACTCTTTTAGAAGTTGTTTAGGGCTTTTTAAATCCTTGGGATCCAGAGACTGAGTTTATGATTTTACAAATGGAAAAAATAAGGACAAAAAATGCATTGACACAACTGGAATCTTCTCTGTCTCTGACCCTGAAATTTAATTATTGGGTCATGCCTTCAGAAGATAGCCCCATGTCCTTAGGATGTGTTCTCTTTCAGTAATTTCTAAGTGTTTCAAACAAATGAACTCCTGGAGGATCCCTGCCTAACTGGAGCAGGATTCATTTTAGACTAAAGCTGATGCCCTATATAGGTACACACACATACACACATGCGTCAAAGTAGTATGAGGGTGAATCAAGGTCCCTGTGGAATTCCACCAAAATTTCTCTTTCTGTGTATGCATATATTAATCAGTACCATTTTGATGCCAACAACAAATATAAAATTAATCCACATCATAAATTGACCTGGAATTTACCTGTTTATACTGCTCTTCTAGATTGTATGTTGTTCACCATTCTGAGAAGAATACTTTGAGATGATTTTCATATTATTTTTGCCTTAAATAACTCAGATAATCTAGAAATTATCTGCTCTTTGAATATTTGAAATAATTTACCAAGAATTATCTGAATTCTGAGGCATTGATTATTTCCTTAAAATTTTTAGATCAATATGATTAGAAGTTATCAGAGATTATTAGGATATTAGGGATTTTTCATTTCTACTCAGGTTAATAATGGCCTTTTCCAAAAGCTCCCTTTCTTGGAAAATCACTGCTTTTTATTTGGATATGGCTTTCATGAAATATAATTTCTTATATGTCTTGTGAACAACATATATTTGAATTTATTGTAAAGGTTAAGTGTAAACTTTTAATATAAAATGTAACTAATGATTCATAACCAAATAATAGAATAGATTTAATTTCTTTAATCTTATTTGATGATTGATTTACAAATTCAAACTCTGTGGTCAGTTTTCCTTCAATTTTTTGTATATTGATTTTTTTTTTTGCTTGTTTTCGCTGATAATAGTTCTACCTATTTCTTTGAGATTCAAATTAAGTCATAGTCCTCTAATTATGATTTCCAAAATCTATTTACACTTTTGGGACAATTTTTAATATATAGTTGGAAACATTCTTAATAATCCCCCCAAAATGCCACTTCAACATTTCTTAGCACATTTCCTTCCAAATCGATATTTCCAAAAATATTTTTGAGGAACACAAGTACTTTAAGAGGCTCCTTGAAAGATGAGTTGGAGAAAAATATATTCGGTAAATGCAGCATATTTTATTTCCCTCTTGTAGAGCCATAATGAATATTTAAAATGCTATGACTTTCTGAGTTTAAATATGCAAAATAACTCAGCTTTTCCTAAATGTATCTCCATTTGAATCTCCCCCTTCTTCCACTAACTTAGTGTTTTTTTTTTTTCCTTTAAAATTAAACCTATTGATGTTCTGTGGTTCCTTGGAACATGTTTTGGGAATTCCTGATATACATCACTGTTTTTAGGTTTGCCCCCAAAATTGCAATTTACACATAAATCAGTTTCAAATGGCCTAAAATGAGAGAAACTATGCCTTATGGGCCTATTAGCTCTTCCTAACTTCCTAAAATCTACTCTAGAAGCAATAAAAACGGTATGAGCATTATAACATTGACATCATGGACCTGGCAGCAACTTTGGTAGCAGAATGAAACAGCTAGAGATCTTGGCATGGCAAAACTAGAAAACTAAGGACTATTGTTCAAGGTCTAAAAATGGAAGACAAAGTAATCAAAATATGATTTTGCAAATAAACTATAAAGCCAGTTTATACTTTTGTATAAAGAAAGATAAGAAAGATAAGCCAGTGAACAGTTTCCCAGGAAGGAAAGGTTAGCTAGAGGGTAGTCTGTGGGTTTGGGTTAGTGGGTAGAAGATTGACTTTCTTGTCTGATGACTCCACTGTCTCTCTTCTCTGTCTCTGTTGAGGGTATTAAGAGATACATGGGAAGCTGCAAATGTTCTGGTTGAAATTTACTTTTTTGTTGGTCTGGACATCAAGTGTGATGCTGCAGCCAGGATAAGTCCCAAAACTCTCACTAGCAGCTGTGCAAATTGGTGAAGTGACTCAATTTCTCTTCTTCTGTTTCCTTATGTATAAAATAGAGGTGATAACTTCTTGGGTTCTTATTACCTTAGAGGTACTTAGAGGTACCTACATGGAAAGTACATAAAAGAGTGTCAGGCACATTTCAGACTTTGTAAAATAATAGCAATTTTTATTGTTATTTATATTATTATCAGATTATAAGACATTAAAGTTATGTCAGTTCTTTTGGGATCCCTGGGTGGCGCAGCAGTTTGGCGCCTGCCTTTGGCCCAGGGCGCGATCCTGGAGACCCGGGATCGAATCCCACATCGGGCTCCAAGCGCATGGAGCCTGCTTCTCCCTCTGCCTGTGTCTCTGCCTCTCTCTCTGTGTGTGACTATCAAAAATAAATAAAAATTAAAAAATAAAATAAAATAAAGTTATGTCAGTTCTTTCCCAAACAGCCATGTATCTTGCAAAAGCTTTCCTGTTCTACTGGACACAGCTTGTTACTATTGGAAATTGACCAGAGAGAGGTTTCAGTTATAATTTCAGTTGTAACTGTCCTAGAAAAATTTTAAAGCATTTCTTTTATAGGAGATCATTACACGAATTCTTCATACAACTAAGACTGAATTTAAGTTTCTTTTAATTTTCCTAGCTTTTACAATAATATTTTAGGGTAATTTCAGTAATACAACAGTCCTATTAAATTACTGATTTTCTACACAGTATACCAAATAGAGGCCATTCTGCATTAAATTTTTTAATATCTCCTTATATTTTAGTTCATTATAGTTTTAGGGAGATTAGTTTTTCATCTGTGATACATGCTGCAAATATTTTATTGTAGATTATTTTTTGTTTTTGCCCCTTTTTTGTGAATTTTTTTGTCAAATTAATCAATATTTTCCATTTTTGTGTTCAGATTTTGAGTCATAGTTAAAAAGGTTTTCCCTATTATGAGTTAATGAATTAATTAATCTATATATTCTTCCATTAATTATGTGGCTTTCATTTGTTATATTTAGCCAGTGAACAGTATCTAATTCATTTGGAGTTTATTCTTATGTGAGGTAATAATCCAATATCATCTTTTTCCACATGGCTTTCTAATTACCGAATACTTCGTGTAGAAGTCCTTATTTTCCCCAGTGATTTGAAATGCCACCTTTATCATGCACTAAATATCCATTTGTATGTAGATTTATTTTTCCCCATATCAGTTTTAAACTTTTCTTAGAGTATTTTATTTTTTGTGTTGCTATTACAGATTGGGTTTTGGGGTGCCTGGCTGGCTCAGTCTGTTAAGTGTTTGCCTTTAACACAGATCATGATCCCAAAGCCCTGGTATCAAGCCCTATATGTGGCCCCCTGCTCATTAGGGAGTATGCTTCTCCCTCTGCCCCTCCCCCTGCTCATGTTTGCTCTCTCTCTCTCTATCCCTCTCTCTCTGAAAAAAATAAATAAAATCTTTTAAAAAAATGAATTTAGTTTTAGGGCACTTGGGTGGTTCAATCAGCTAAGTATCCAGGTCTTGTTAAAGTTCAAGTCATGATCTCAGGGTTGTGAGATTGGGCTCTGTGTTGGGCTGCGCATTGGGCTCAGGGCTGGGCATGGAGCCTGCTTCAGATTCTCTCTCTCCCTCTCCTTCTACACCTTTCTCTCTCCCTCCCTCTTTAAAAATAAATACATAAATAAATAGATAAATTGGATTTATTCTCTCAATATTTTAACTAGATCTTATTCATATATAAAGCCTGTTCATTTCATATTCTTCCACCTTAATGAAATGTTATTTTTTGTGTTAATCTTATCACTGACTCTTCAGAGCAAGAGTCAGCAGAATTCTGAAAGAGCTACATAATAATTATGTTAGGCCTTGTTGGCAATGAACTTCCTATCACAATGACTTAACTCTATCACTGAAGTGCAGAAGAAGCTACGGACAATAAATACATAAGTCAATAAACATGGCTGTGTGTGAATAAAACTTAATTTACAAAAGACTTTATTTTGCAGAAACAAATGGCCGACCTATGCACTATAGTTCACTGACCCTACTCTAAGATTGCCAATAATAGCATTATGCTGTCTGGAAAAAGATGTTTGTATTTTTTTGCCCAATTACTACAACTCTAACAGTTTTTATTCTGTTCTGCTTTTTTTGTTTTGTTTTGTTTTGTTTTGTTTTGTTGTCTGAATGTGTTCATTAACACCCCCAGTGTAGTGTTAAATATTAGTGGAGACACTGGGCATCCTTGCCTTTTGTATATCCTCAGTAGGAATGCCTCTAGTGTTCTCCAATAAGTAAAATGCTGGCTTTAGGATTGAGGCATAAACTTTTTATTATGTAAAGCAAGTATTTATCAATTCCTATTTTATTAACTGTCTTTACAAAGAGATAGGTATTGAATTTTGTGAAAGATCTTTTCAGCACCTGTAGAGGTCATCATGATTTTTCTATTTAGATCTATAAATGTAGCAAATTATATCAAGAATTTCCAAATGTTAAACTGTTCTTACATTCTTAGGATAAATCCCACTTGACCATACCTTAGTGTGTGTGTGTGTGTGTGTGTGTGAGAGAGAGAGAGAGAGAGAGAGAGAGAGAAAGAGAGATAGAGAGAGAAAGAGAGAGAGAAAGAGAGAGAGAGAGAGAGATGCTAATAATCTATTTAGGAATTTGCATCAATATGCATAAGTGAGATTGGTAATTTTGTGTGAGTATGTGTGTATGTGTAGGTTTAGGTGTTATCATTGACTTTGCTTCATATAAAGAATCTAGTTGTTGTCCTACTTTTTGTGCTTTGTGAAAATGTAAAATAACATTGTGATTATGGTTTCTGAACATTTGGTTGAGTTTTCTGGTAAAACTCTCTGAGACTGGAAATTATTTGCATGGAGTAGTTCTGTGAGGATTTTCTCTGTTCCAACAGCTGAAATTCTTTGATTCTTTGTTGTTGTTGTTAATGTAACTTTGTAAGGATGCCATCCACTCTTGTTTATTTTGAAATTCCTTGTAATTGTCTGGACAAGAAATAACAGATGATTCCTTTTAGGCAGGAGTGAGTGGTTGAGTTGATTTACCGTATTTTTTTAAGAGTCTCTCCTGTTGTTATTTAAGTAGTGCTTTGTTTTGTATTATTGCCTTGTTGTATTCAGCAAACTTCTTGGCAGGGAGTTGTTGGAAAGGGATTGGCATATCTTCTAACTTTATCAACCTTTTTTGTTTCTATAGAATCTTTAATTTCTTTTTTTTTTTCCCCTTCACCAACAAGCATTCACCTGATGCCTCCACCTTTTACTTCATTCTTCCTTTTTCCTTGAAGTGGTTCCTTAAGACCACCATGTTTGTTCCCTTGAAATTTCAAGACTTACTGTAGTCTCTTTAATCACTCCTCTGACCCAACCCTCTCAGATCTACTCTGAATCCCCTCCACGGGGGTGCATTCTCTCTTTCTGTGAGTGACTGCACCTGTGTTCTACCCTTGTTAGGCCTTAGAGCCCTCTTCTCCCAGTCTCCACCTGACCCTTTTTTCTGGAATACAAGTCAGAGTTGGCTCTGCTTAAGGTGTTTATTACCATATGTCTATATAAATTTGACATTGTAGCATTGTCTTCCTACCAATCACAGTCTGGCATGGATTATGGTCAGTTATGTATGGTATTTTTGTTAATTTGCATGGTTTCTGGAAAGTTTAGTTGTTTGCCATTGCCATATGGAAATATAGGCATCCTCTACTATTGTTTATAGAATTATGCTCTCATATATATATATATATATATATATATATATATATATATATAATTTTAAAAATTTTCTCTATTTCCTCCCAATGTTTAATTTGCCAAGGTATAAATTTTCAGTGTGTGTTAACATATTAAGAAGTACTGAGTCTGAGGAAATAAGGACATGAAACATTCTAAAGTAAATATAATCAACACTGACAAGATCTGTGTCCACCTTTGGTCTCTGAAGCAACTTTTGATAATACATAAGTCATGCTTAACCACAATGTTAGAAATTATAGAGTAGAATAGTAAGCTGGTCAGGACATAGTATCTTTTGTTATCACTTGTGAGGCTTTGGCTCATCCTCCTTTAAAATTTTAATTCGTGAGAGCAATAATCTATTAAGTAAACATACTATTGGATCCAGAACTGTAAGATCTGAATTTTTTTAAACAGATTTTATTTATCTATTTATTTGAGAGATAGGGGTGGCAGAGAGAGGCAGCGTGAGAGGGTAGGAGGAGCAGAGGGAGAGAGAAGCTGACTTTGTGCTGAGCACAAAGCTTAACATGGGGGCTCCATCTCTAGACTCTTTGATTGTGGCCCGAGCCGAAATCAAGAGTCGGGCCCTTAACTGACTGAGCCACTCAGGTGCCCTGAGACCTGGATTCTAATAACCACTTAGGGCTAGGCAACTAGTTATGTGGCCTTCATATCATAAACCTTCACCTTCTCAGCATAACATCTTTGGGCTACTGTGGTGGGATGATGAAATCCAACTCCAAGAGTCTAAGATTCTATCTTGCTTTCAGTAGTGTGTGTGTACAATTATTTCTTTTCATGATCCCGGATGGGACATTTGCTGGCAAATAACCTCAGATCTTTTATCTCTTGACAGAATGTCAGAACTCCCTGAATATCCCTGTAGTCATCCATCTAAGAGCAGGTCACAGAACAGAATGCCTGAAGTGAACAGCAGTTCGATAACTATGGCCATGACTTGCAAATTCTTGCTTGCTCCTATTGCAATAATTCTCTCCATCTTAATCTCACTCTCTCCTTTCTGTCTCTCTGCCTGCCCCCCTCCCTTTTTTGTCTCTTTTCCTCTCATATGTGAAAGACACAAAGGAAGATAGAAGCAGGTATAATTTTTCTGCTATATTATTTAAACAGCCACTGAGAATGTGGCAGGGGGCCACTGCTCAGATGAAAGTACAATCCTTTTGCCTGCCTGCCACCTTGCTAATTGGATCATCCGTTAACTTGACCTTCCATTTGCTTCAATCAGTATCCTAGGACTTTCAGAGTCAAATTATTTTTATGCATTTGTTGCTAGGTTTCCAGTCTATCTTCATCACCTTCATTTCTTAAGTTCACATAAAACAAATACTAAACACTAATAATCTTTAAGAATCATGAAAATTTTGAAAGTGATAGGTTTTTTTTTTACCTCAATCGCATTGAAAATGAAAGACATATTTCAAGCAAAGACTCTTTTCATTTCTTTTCTATAAAACTTTCTCATTTTTTTTCTATAAGACTGTGCACACAAAAAGTGATATGTTTACTCTATATAAAAATTTTTATTCCTTAAAATCAATATCTGGTTTCTCAAACTAAGCTGCCTCTAGCTTAGAGGTTTGTGGTAAAACATTTTCAAGACTAAATCAAAATCTTAGTTTTAAACAGGAGAGTAAAATGGTGATTAAAATAACCTTATTAATTTTAAATCCGTGTCACGGTTAATCTAACCGAATGTTCCTACTTCTCCTCCATGAAAAGGTGGATAGATGGATAGACAGATAATGTATTTCAAATTCAAGTTTTGATGAAAGGTTGTTTGTTTTTGTGGATTTTTTTCTTGTCTGTGTGATATTGTCATTCTAATTCAGAGTTAAAATGGGAGTATTACTGAGGGATATTTAAGTACATAGGCTTCCTAAAGAAAAAAAATATATATTCTTGAGATATTAGCTTCCTGACATGCCTTAACTAAAAATTTAGTCTCACATTTTTTCCCCTAAAATGGGAAAACCAGAATGTGTTAAATAAGTAACTAAGCATCAAATATTTTATAAGTAGTAATTTGACTTAATCAACAAATCATAAAAAAGAAAAGTCATTCTTTGGGTGTGGCAACCAAGTATTAGATGCAAAAAAATGAACATTAATTCTCCAGAGTAGCAAAATAAAAGTGCTGCACAAAATCAGTATTATAAAACACACACACACACACACACACACACACACACACACACACACAAAATGAAAGGAAGCAGTGGTCCCAACTAAAATATAGGAAAAAAACTTTTGGATAATTTAAGTGAACTTTGAAATTGAGGTGATAATTGTGGTTGATAAAGATAATTTCAAAGCATCTATCAGCTCAACAAATCAGAATGCCTTTCTTTCTTTTTTTTAAGATTTTATTTATTTATTCCTGAGAGACACAGAGAGAGAGAGAGGCAGAGACATAGGCAGAGGGAGAAGCAGGCTCCCTGCAGGAAGCCTAATGGGGGACTCCATCCCAGGCCCCGGGAATATGACCTAAGCCAAAGGCAGATGCTAACCACTGAGCCGCTCAGGTGCCCCCAGAATACCTTTCTTAATTTCCTTGCTTGAAACAAGCTAAGCTATGTTTAAGTCCTAAATATATTTTATTAATACTTAAAGATATGCATGCATATTGAAAGAATAAATCTTCCTATCTATGGGGGTAATTCTTAAATTTTAGAATATGATCTTTCAAATGTATGTGTATATCTATGTGTAGAAACAGATATACATCATCTTTATATATTACACATTATATAATTTGCATATATTCATAATTGATCTATGCCAATAAATATAATTTTATGGCATAATTTAATTACCTATTAGTATGCCATTATAGAAATAATATGAATAATGCAATCTCTAATATTGAAAGTCAGGACTATTCCTTCCATATCATTGTTATTCCTAGAGTATGCTTGCACCTAAAGTATTTCTTCCTTAAGATTATATATATGTCCATATATCTACACAAAATGCACAGACACTAGGATGATATATATGTATGTATAAACATACATAGGAGAATAGTAGAGCTTCCACTTAATAACTTAGGCAGTATCTTTTCTCTTTATTGGTCTTGCCAATTTGACAGCCAAAATGAGGTACATCATTATTTTAGGTCACATTCCATTGACTAGGAAATTTAATTATTTTATTTTTTCATGTTTTCCTCAGCCATTTGAATTTCTTAAATTTCAATAACGTATATATTTTCTAACTTTATCTCCTGTTGTATTTCATTTGTAGATAACACATACACAAACACACATACACATATACAGTATGTAAGTATATATAATGCACACGTATTTATGATGTGTGTATGTTTATATGAACAAAGGGTATTGAATGTTTATTACTGTTACCATTTTGGATTGACAGTTCTATTTGCCCTATATTTACATCTGTCATGTTTTTCTTTCAATTATTGTCATTGCTGTGAGCCTCAGAAAAAATTTTCCCTATATGCATACAGAAAATACCTCATTAAAGATCACAAGTTTTGATTATTCGATTACATTTATTTTCAAATTACACATCTACAATAGATACTAGATGATTATTGTTTTTCCTGTTTATGAGTTAAACTGTTCATTCAAAATGCTTTTGAATTATTTGTACTTTATATATGTGAATGTACTTGCCTGCCTGCATATCCACTTTTGATTTATATTTCATTCCCTATATCTTTCTTTACACTCTGGTATTAGCATTATAGTTTTAAAGATAAATACTTGAGATGCACTGATAATACAATGGAAGTCCTCTCTTACTATTAGTATTTGAAATATTCTGAAATACACATTTAGTCATACAGACAAATGTAAAAATCAAAGTATTGAGTTCAAAATTTTTCATTTAAACTATAGATTGGCTTTGATGGTATTGATGCCCTTCTTGTGCTGAATCTTTTACTAAGAGATAGTGTCTTATTGTAATAAGAGATTTTTACTTATTATTTTAAATCTATCAAGAATAAGGCAGTCTTGATTGTAAAGACCCTACACAGTTTTAACATTTTTTACAAGGTGCTTACTTTTTTCTTTGCCAATCTTCATTTGGTAAGTGGCTATTTTTAGTATCTAGGAAACTTGTTTGTGTTTTTATTTCTGGAGCCAGCCAAGTTTACAAACACTAAAGTTTATTGGTTTTTCTGTTTTTTTTTTTTTTCCCTTGAGTTTTCTAGGTAGTAAAACAATGTATCATCTCAAGTTAAAGACATGTCTCCTTTTTTTTCCTCTGTATTCACTTATAATAGCTCATTTTTTGTTTTATTGCATGAGATACAGCAAAGTTTCATAACAGTGGTGATCATCGGAATCCTTATTTATACTTGACTCTAAAAGGAACACCTCTAAAAAATATATATAAATAAATAAATAATAAAAGGAACGCCTTTAAGACTGAGGTGTTTGACTCAAATCAAGTTCAATGGATGTTGGAGATGTACCATGTACTCCAAGATATTACATTAAAAGTGAGTTTGTGAAAGTTTGGGATGTTTATCATTCATGATGGAATCTTAGTAATGTTTATGACTCTAATGGTTAACAGGTTTGCTCAATAAATATTAAATAAAATATTGCCATTTATTTTATTTTTTTAAGATTTTATTTATTTATTCATGAAAGACACACAGAGGCAGAGGGAGATGTAGGATCCCTGCAGAGAGCCTGATGCAGGACTCAACCCCAGGATCTCAGGATCACGACCTGAGCTAAAGGCAGATGCTCAAACTTTGAGCCACTCAGGTGCCTCATATTGCCATTTATTTAAGCCAAATATTTATCACAGGAAGGAAGAAGTATAATGTTTTGTTCCTAATATTCTTTTATTTCTCTTAATTTTTCTTAGTTTTACTTTTTGTTGCTTTGCTTTGATTTTTTTTTATTTTTGTTTAAGATACTTCTTGAATGTCTTTTTAACCTTTGGTCTGGTAAATTATGTTGAACATTTTTTAGAATTCAGAAAGGGTCATATTTGTTATAGAGTACTACTCTATTTTTTAGTTTTTAGGAGGGTGCTATTTCTGTCTAGTTTATTTACCTGAGTTGTTGCTAACTTCTCCAAATGAGTTGAAAAGATTTCTGTACAAAGTTATTATTTATTAGCTGAAAGTTCATGTGTAATTTCCACAAAACTCCCACAGGCCTGTGATAATTTCTGGATTTTTTAGAGGTGTGGAAAAGGTATCAAAAGTCCTTTCCTATTTATCAGTCAGCTCAAATCTTTCATGTCTTTTGTTGTTGCTTATTCCATTAGCATTTATTGAGCAGACATGTGAGCAAAGAGAATACATATATAAGTGAGATGCTGTTGCTACCTTTTACAGTTTACAGTTTACTGGGATGGGCGGGCAGAGATCTTACTTTACAAATTGCTATTCGATATATTTTTAAATGTGTTTGTTTCTTTGTCAGTAATCAAGATATTAGAAAAAGTTTGAAAGATGAAGTGACTTATTTTATTTACTTTAATTTTTATTTATTTTTTAAAGATTCTATTTATTTATTCACGAGAGACACACAGAGAGAGAGAGACAGAGAGGAGAGAGAGGCAGAGACACAGGCAGAGGGAGAAGCAGGCTCCATGCAGGGAGCCGGATGTGGGACTGGATCTCGGGTCTCCAGGATTAGGCCCTGAACTGATGGCGGCGCTAAACTGCTGAGCCACCCAGGCTGCCCGATGGAGTGACTTTTTTATTTTAAATAAAAATAATATATTGTGATGATTGTGAAAAAGTCATAGGATACAGGAAGTTATAAGGAGAGAAATCAATCATAATCCTACTATCCAGAGAAGACCGCTTTTAACATTTTAACATATGTCTTTGCAATTTTTATCTGTGTTCATATTTTACCATCCAACCATACATGGAATTTTGTATACTGCAATTCTGCTTACCATTATATTGCATGCATTTCTCTTTGCCATTAAAAAGGTTTTGAAGGCATAATGACTGTATAAAATTACATCCTATGTGTGCACAATAATTTTCTTAAAAGTGCCCACTTGGATATTTAAGTTGTTTGCAATTTGCACTTTACTTTCATGAACATCTTTATTCACAAGTGTTTATCCACTTCTTATATTAGTTCTTTAAAACAGATTGTAAGAAATAGAATTACTGGGCTAAAAGTCCCAACATTTTAAAAGCTTTTAGTACATATTGCCAAAGAATACAAAAACTATGTTGGTTCTTGTTTTCTCCCTTATGCCCAAGTTTTTGTTGTTGATGGTGTTTTAATCTAATATATATATACACACACACACACATATATATAATCGTAATTATATATATAATTACATATGTGCACATATAATTACATATATATAAATATAATTATATATAATTATACCTATATATGAAATCGTAATTAGACTCTATGTACAATTTTACATTCTACTACTTTGGCCTAACAAAAACATTTCTTGCATTTTATCATATACTATGTATAAATCTATTAATAATAATATTCAATCTTTGGATATAGTTACAGTTTACTTAAACATTTATCTATCATTGGAATTCAGTCTTTTAACAATAGTCAGCATTATACATAATGTAATTCTTGTGTATTAAAGCAGACCTTGGGATCCCTGGGTGGCACAACGGTTTGGCGCCTGCCTTTGGCCCAGGGCGCGATCCTGGAGACCCGGTATCGAATCCCACGTGGGGCTCCCGGTGCATGGAGCCTGCTTCTCCCTCTGCCTGTGTCTCTGCCTCTCTCTCTCTCTCTCACTGTGACTATCATAAATAAATAAAAAATTTTAAAAAAAAGCAGACCTTATTGTAGTTAGGATTTGGTTTTTGATAGCTGACTTTTAATTCTCTGCGCACTGCTAATGAGCTTCATGATTTGGGCAAGTTACTACACTTCCTTAAGCTCCTTTCTTTTGGGGCACCTGGATGGCTCAGTGGTTGAGTGTTGGCTTTTGGCTCAGGTAGTGATCCCAGAGTCCTGGGATCGAGTCCCACATCTGGCTCCTTGCAGGGAGCCTGCTTCTCCCTCTGCCCATGTCTATTCTTCTCTCTCTGTGTCTCTCATGAATAAATAGATAAATAATATTTTTTAAAAAGCTCTTTTTTCTCCTCTTCATAAGGTTGTTAGGAGAATTCAGTGAAGTAAGAAGACAACCAATAGTCTAACACAATGTCTGTTACAAAATCAAGTGCTCAACAAATATAGAATTCAAAGGCATTTCTTTCAAATCACATTTTCCTTAGTTGGCTTGCTTAGTTCAAATTAAAACGAATTAAATGTCTACATCTTGATTATGCTATGATCAGTATGAAAAGACACTTCTTCCAGCAAACTCACACTCATTTACAGGTGTGTTCTGTGTTCAATGTTAGTTCCCTCACATCACTGAGGCTGAGGTCACTCACCAAGTAATTTTTAGGAAAATTTTCAGAGGTTGTGATTACTCCAACTTCTCCAATTCTTGAGGTATAGATTTGTGAAAAAAAAGTGTGATGAGAGGAATTGTGGGTATAGTAAGAAGGTTTTGACATTTTTGTTTGCTAAGAGAGATCTCCTTTTCTCCCAGCCCCCCTACCACAGTCATGCATATCCCACTGGGGTTGTTTCATTAACTTTTTGATTGGGTTCATGTGGATCTGACTTTCAAACTGTAGTTTGTTCTGGCTACAAAAATCCTCTTGTAAATTTAGCCCTGCCATTCCTTCCTTTTAAATAAATGTGTAGGGTTGCTACTAAAATGAAATTCCAGGGCTGAGCTAAATATTAAAAGGCTTTATTTTAAGCAATTTATCAATATAACCCTCACGGTACCATCGTCTCCTTTCTACTATATGACTTCTTAGTTTATACTTGTTACTGTTTTATTTTATTTTTAAATTTATTGATTATTGACATGTAACATTATATTAGTTTCAAATGTACAACATAATGATTTGATATATGTGTATGTTGCAAAATGATCACCACATTAACATCCATCACCACACATAGTTTCAAATTTTTTTTCTTATGATGAGAACTTTTAAGATCTACACTCTCAGTAGTTCTAAAATATACAATACAGTGTTGTTAATTATAGTCACTATGCTATACATTACATCTTCAGGACTTATTTATCTTAAAACTGGAAGTTTGTACCTTTTGATCACCTTCACCTACCTCCAACCCCTTCTCTCTGACAAGCACCAATTTGTTACTATTTTATCAGATTCCAAAGTGATTTTTCTTTTTCTAAATGAGAACAACAATGCCAGAAACAAACAAAAAACCCTTATTTAAGCTAGAAAAAAACCTTATTTAAGCTACTTATTAGAAGTAGACAAATAAAAGCACTATATACTGTTTTTAGAGTCAGAGTAAGCATTTAATATATAAAAATATGGACTCGATATGTCAAAAATCTGTGATTAGTGATAGTTGGTTGCCTGTTATGAAGGAAGAGAAATAGGAAGGGAAGCAGGGAGAAAGAAAAAGAACATGGAGAGTGATGTTCAACTTTGGGCATAAGTATTATTTTAAAAATATCTGAGACATATGAAAAATTGTGGATATTATATGTTATTAAATGTTAATTTGAGTATCAGTTGGATATTCATTATCTTTTGCATTTTTTCTATATTTTTATCTAAGGAGAATGAAAATTAAATGTCTTATAATGCAATGCCTAATAGAGATACTTCAGTAAAAATAATATTCATTCCAATATATTTGCCAGGCTTTTAGCTTGCATGAATTATGTAACAATCTTCTCATCTTAGTGCAATAGGCACTTCTGTGCCTCTGAAACCTAGAATTACCTCTGGTACTTTGTTAGCTTTTATAAATATCTTTTGAGTTAACAGGTATTGTAAATGAACATTACTTTAAAATAACTTATATCAGGATTTAACAGAAATCAATCTAAATCTTGCTTATTTCTCAGAAACAAGAGAAAAACATTCCTTTCTTCTAAATTCATTGGGCATACTGTGTTTTTTATCTTTACTGTGCATGTGTGTGTGTGTGTGTGTCTGTGTGTGTAATTCTCACCTCAAGGGAAAATACCAATTAGACTTGATTAGAGAGTAGATTCCTTGGGGACAGCTGGAGGAAAGCTCATTAAATTCAATTATTGTAAAGATGGCAACAAGTTGAAAGATGGGTTTTCCACCAAGAAAAAAAAAAAAAAGAAAGATGGGTTTTCCACCAAGGGAAAAAAAAAAAAAGGAAAGATGGGTATTCTAAGTCCGTAAATACTCTCACTGATGGTGTGTTCCCATGTAGACATCCCTCTAATGAAACACATATTTTTTTTTAACCACATGTTATGACAAAATTCAGCTGAAATAAGGGTTTGTGTGTGGCAATTGCTGACAGTTCCACCATACACTGTCTCAAAATGTATTCCTGTCTTTGGAAGAATACTTTCCATTGAGGATGTAAAGTGACTAGCAAGATCTGGCTTGTCATGGGAGGAAAAAAATTTCAGCCTTTATAAACACATCAAAAGTTTCCATACTACAAGTTATTGATAATAGTGGCTAATTAGGATAAAGGATCATTTAGAAAATATAAAGAAACAGTCAAAAGATTAGAATAAGGGTTTTTTTTTTGACATTTGGTAATCATCAAAATTCAACTCCTATTCCTTTATAGCCACACTATCTGTAATGACAAAATGAATGGAAATACATATTAATTACTTAACTGATTCATTCACTCACTCACTTATAATTCACTCATTTTCTTTTCTTCTTTTTTTTTTTTTTTGCGGGGGGGGGGGGGCGCCCACAGCAGCCCCCTCCCACTCATTTTCAATAATATATTCCAACACAATATGTCAGATATGTGTTAGGCATGACTTCCTGGCAATTTAGGGATTAAAAATAAATTCATCTATAGTCTAAAGGAAATATGATATGTGACTATGAGAAGTTTATGTAAATTATGGAGAAGTAGTGGGATGTCTGGGTGGCTCAGTTGGTTGAGTATTCATTTCTTGGTTTCAGCTCAGACCATGATCTCAGAGTTCTAGGATCAAGCCCCGCATTGAGCTTTGTGCTCAGCCTAGAGTCTTCTTGATATTCTCTCTCCCCCTCTTCCTCCCCTCACCTGTACTTTCTCTCCCTAAAATAAATAAATAAATCTTTAAAAATTATGGAGAAGTATTAATGAAGGAGAAAGTATTGAGAAATATTAAAGAAGGAGGACTATTTATCTTAAAGTTCCTTGAAGAAGTCAAAATTTGGTAGGAATTGGCTAATGGCTGCAGCAGACATTTTGTACTGTCTCTTAAGCTTTACCATAGGAATAGTTATTTACCTTCTTTAAAGCAAAGACATACCTATCATGGGTGAATCATTAAAAAAAAATAACTGTATCCTTTAGTGAACATGTGGCTATTTTTATCTGTATGCTACTTGGCTTCCTATTTCTGTCATTGTGCAGCAGAATATATGGACATAAAAATAACTCCTCAAATCAAATGCTACTCCAACAGAAAAATGAACCAGGGATACAGGCAGACAATCTGTAGATGAAAAGTGCAAATAATTACATCAAATTAAGAGATGTAGTTATTGGGGTGCCTAGTGGCTCAATTGGTTAAGCATCTGCCTTCAGCTCATATCATGATCCCAAGGTCCTGTATGGAGCTCTATTTTGGGCTCCCTGCTCTGTGGGGAGTCTTGCTCTACCGCCCTCCCCATTCTTGCTCTCTGTCTCTCTTTCTCATTCTCTCTCCTGCTCTCATCTCTTCTCTCTCAAATAAATAAAATCTTTTTAAAAAGTTTTAAATTATTAAAATAGATATATGACAAATGTAGAAACAAAATATTTGACCTTCATGACATAACTATGAGAGCTGACACTATCACTTAGGGGTAAACTTTAAGAAATAAACTATATTCCCTGTTAACATTATTTTTTAAAATTTTTAAAAAAATTTATTTATTCATGAGAGACACAGAGAAAGAGAGAGAGAGGCAGAAACATAGGCAGAGAGAAGCAGGCTCCATGCAGGGAGCCCAATGTGGAACTTGATCCTGGGACTCCAGGATCCCACGTTGGGCCAAAGGCCCAACCAAAAGCTCAACCACTGAGCCACCCAGCCATCCCCACTGTTAACATTATTAATCATTAATCTTTGGAAAAAGCAATCTGGCAGTAATATCAAAAGTCTTAAAAGTATTCTACTTCTAAGAATTTATTCTGAGAGAATCAACAGAAATAGAGATTAAGATTCCATTACATGGTTGATACAGATTTGTCTAAAATAGCAAAACATAGAAGTAACATCAATGACCAACAACAAAAAGAACTTGCTAAATAAATGATTGCCCATTCACGTGATGGAATACTACACAGTTAGTTAAAAGCTTATTCTCAATATTTAATCATCATAAAATATATTCATAATTTAATTTATGTATTCAATCAGGCCATTCATTTACCCAGTCATTCATTTACCAAATATGCATTGCTATTTTACTATGTGACTAGCTCCATGCCTATTTTGCGAATACAGTGGTGTGCAAGACATTGTCTTTGCCTTCATGAGAAGCATAGTTTAGCTATGGGAATGAAGAATTGAGCAATTTGAATGTGATTCTGTGTTATATGTGTTAAGATAGAAGAGCAAGTTAGCAGGAGAACACAACAAAAATTTCGGAAAGCAAAGCTTGTTGAGTCACATTCAACTTTGACTTGTCAAGACTTCCTCAAATGTTATCTAAGATGAGACAAGAAAAATGAGAAGGATTTAGGCAGACAAAGAATATTTGGAAAACTGTTCTAGGCAGAGGAAAAATTTTATGCCAATGTCCAAAGGAAAAAAAAATCCAGACATTTCCTATACAAGATTATTTGAATTTTCTGTAAAGTATGCTAACATACTAAAAACGATTTTCTCCAGGAGGGAGGATTTTTGTATTATATCAATATTTTTTCCCTAAAATTTAAAATTTTAAGTAAATCTTGTTTGCAATAAGTATGATTTGCTATTCAATTAAGAAAAATTAACCTTATAAATTTTCAGGAAATTCAAATGATCAGAGACTGACCTTCAGAAGAATTAATCAATACTTAAATTTATTCTGTACACTGTTCATGAATTCTCCTGTGTTTAAATACATTATCATCAGGATCAGGATATCAATCTATCAACCTGTTTCACATGCTTCACCTATTAAAATTTGTGACTTCAAGCAGCATACCTTGATGATTAACAATAAGGTCACATAGTAAAATGTTACCAGCAGCGCAGGTTTATCTCATACATGCCAGGGTCACAAGGCTATCACAGAATTTAAAGATGGGGCGAAATGTTAGTCTAATTACCCACTTGAATGCCACAAGAAAAATCAATAATTACTTGAAGGGCTTGGCTTCTTTTTCCAAAGGTGGTTTTACAACTTTGCTGTATATATATGTATATATGCTGTAGAGCATATATATATGGCTGACAAGGTGATAGAGAATGCACCTGTGTCTAGGAGGGCTCTGGGTCTGAAAGTACTAACCATACTATCCAATTTTCTTCCAGTATGATGCAAATAAATTTCCCCATGTCTTGAAAACTTTTAATATTTGAATTTTCTCCTTAACTAGAAAAGACACTAATTATTTCTATTGTCAACACTGTACCATCATCTACAAAGACAGATCTTTTCATCTTCAGTGATATGTTACCATGTATTTTGCTGGTATTAGAGTAATAAAAGACATCATTCCAACCCTTAGGAAGTTTTCTTCATTAGAAGGGCATATCAAGGAGACAAGATATATCTGGGCACACACCAGCAGTATCACTAATTTATGTTAAGTGCTATATAAGTGACACAAACAGTAAGTTCTTAGGGAGGGCTAATGAAGTCAAACTCTGTATGGGCTCTGAAGGTCAGAGGTAGTTTCTGGGAAGTGTCTTTTGAGTACTTCAAGAAGAAGAAATATAGACAAGTAGAGAGTGACATTTAGAAAACCACTTTGTTGTGAGCAAAGACATTTTGGAAAGTAATTGTAAAAAAAAAAAGGAAAGTAATTGTAATTGTTTTCTATTATTAATTCCATTTTTATAATTATTCTTCATAATTGCACAATTCTTTTATTATCACTTAAGGTCACATGAATCTGATTTTAATCCATTCCGAAGATCAAAAAATTTTTAAGTTTCCCATAGTGCAGTTACATTACCTTGATTGTGGACAAGATTTCTTTCTTTTAAGTCTATATTTCTTTTTTTTTTTCAGAAGCAAAATTTTATTAGTTGTCTGTTGCTGCATAACAAATTACTTCAACCTTAGCAGGTTAAAACAATACATACTTATTGCCTCAAACTTTCTGTGGGTCAGAAGATCAGGCATTGCTTAGTTGGATCCTCTTCTTCAGTGTTTCTCACAGGGCTTCCTTCAGTCAGGTGCTGACCTGGTAGAGGTCTCATTTGAAGATTTGACTGGGGAAGAATCTTCTTACAAGCTTACTTGAATAGATTGACAGGATTGATTTTCTTAGGAGCTGTGTTACTGGAGGACTGAATTCATGCTGGCTGTTGGAGGTAACCTTTAGTTCCCTGCCACCCAGTCCTCTTCACAGGACAGCTCATAGCATGACTGTTTACTTCATCGAAGACAAAAAAGGAGATAATCTGTTAGTAAACAAAATTTATAATTAAATGTAATATAATCAAAGAAATGATAACCCATCAACTGCTGTTATTCTATTAGAAGCAAGTCAGAGCTCCTACCCATTCAGTCAGAGGGAATTATACAAGGGCATGACTATCAAGAGACAGAGATCACTGGGGGTCATCTCAGAGTCCGTTTACCACACAAATTTACATATTTTATATGTTTAAATGGGATGCCTGAGTTATGGAAAAAACACAAGATTTTTAATTCAATACATGTGATTACTTAAGATGTTCTTGACTAGATGTGTAAAATTAGGTTGCTATGCTGATTTCTGGTGAAAAGTAGACTATAGTTTAAACTCTAGATGCTCTACTACTATACAATGTTAGTCAAATCTTTAACTCCACTTATGCCCACTTCCATTATCTGTAATATGAAGAGATTGGACTACAAAGCATGTTAATGTTAATATTTTATTGTGTACATCACACACAGTAATTTGAAGCTTGAAGATGAGGTTAGGTAAAGGGTTATTTAATTCTTTGGAGTAGAAGATTATTTTTTCTACCTTAGCAACTCCACATGATATGAAAGTTGGGACAATGTTTGTTATCTATAGCACAGAATATACCATTTTAAAATACAGGTGACCATGCTGATGCTGTATTGATTTTTTTCTGGTTTTTATGATCTATGTTGTATTGTGTTGCCACCTAATAGTGTAGTCTGTAAGATGTAGGATTCTGAAAGTATAACTAGTAATGTCTCTGGATGCATTCAGAGAACAAAGTTTAGTACTAAAGTAGGATGATTAAACTGTGTATTATTGTTTAAATTGTGTATATAGGCACTTCTATGTGTGGCTTCTTAATACCTTACCATTGGACTGTCAGCGTTCATGGAACCTTTGTATGTGGTGATTACATTTTATGATAAACACAGTTGTGCCATCAACATCCAATTTTCATGGAACTACAGACAGGTTGATCAATTTTGTTCCCAGTACATTTTCTTGACTTTTCCTACTGAAGAAACTCACTTAGAAAGGGGAAAGGTTTAGTTTTATAACTTTGACATGTGAACAAATTGAGAAAAATAAAAGCTCTAAAGTAATAGGAAATGAATAGACCTGCTACTCTATTTAGTAGTAGAATCAGAGAAGTTGGAAAGTGTTCATTCACCTGCTATATTCCTGAACTTCCTATATAACATTTCTCAACAGCTTCTTTTTTTTCCCAAAGGCAAATATTTTATCCAAAATATTTTTTTTTCTTTTGGGAAACCCTGAGCATGGATTTAGGGGTGTTCTGATTTAGGGGTGTTTATGCCCAGGTAATAATCATTATTCAATGATACAGGACTGGGGAGACATGCCAGGGTTATAACATCTCTTATTGTGAGATACAGCATATAACCCTTTTGAAAAGACCTTGTCAGACTACTCAGCAAGTCCACGGATCCAAGTGTAAACAATATATTCTTCCTGGAGAAGGCAGTAAAAGGCATTGGTATGCAAAAATGCTGAGCAAGCAGGAAACACTGGAGGACTCCAGTAGGATAAAAGATCATATGTCTTTCTAGTGAGAAATAAAAAAAGGATTCTGGCTACTAGTGAGCATTAAAGATCTCAGGATACTTCTCCCAGGATGAAATTGTTAATCTATGTGTTCTGGCAATATTCCAATTAAGATAATTGGTTTTTGCTGCCTTAAATCTCTTTTTCCTTTCCATTTATTTTGAAAATGTCTCACTTTCTGTCCTAAATGGGTTACAATCTCACTCACATAGAAGGGCATGATATAAGAAAGCAAATGTAAATTTGTGTAAAATCTCAAATAACATGCAAGTTTATAATACTACTACCTTGATCACTACTATTGTTAATTTATATATAGTTTTCTCCTAGAATATTTTGTTGTTCTTGGGTATTATTTTAGTTTATGGCTTTCTTTCAAATTCTTTTATAATTTTATAATCTCAATCCTATTTCCTAGGTTAAATACATTCATTTTGTCTTTAGTTATATTTCAATTTTAATAATATGTTTATTTATATCACAAATAATAATGGCCATGTTTTTAAGTATATATCTGGAGTTAGCAAACATTTTTTAAAGTTCCCCCAAAAGGTCTGACCTTTTTTAAAAAAATCAATCACCTACCCTTTCCCACTTCCCATTCATTTTTCAAATCGCCCTCAGGATAAGCCAAACAGTATCCCGTGAGATTTCTCAGCTTTGCCAGTCTGCATTTATAAGTTTAAGAAATATATGAAACTGGTGACCAGCTTGTTGTTTGAAAGGGAAAGAGAACCTGCTATTTGAAACTGTCTTCCTTACCTTAAGGCTTTTTTAGCTTTTAAAATACAAAACCCCAGTGAGGTCAAGTAAAACTGTTAACAACTGGACATGCTATAGGGGTAAGTAAATTCCCCATCCTTTTCTGGAAGCAATTTTAACAGAATGGCCAGGGAAGGTATAATGAGAATACTTGAGAATAGGGAAGGGACAAAGGTGATTTAGTGGGGCAAAAAGACTACCAGAAAAATCCCCAGAATGATCAGAGATCTTCATCCTCTTTCATATGGGTCTGACTCAGTTTAAGTTTTTATGCTTCACTTTATTTAAGTGGCCAGGCTCCCTCCTACACATCACCCATTGCAAATCCACTGGGTATTTTTTTATGTTCTTAGCAATATTTCTACATAGAACTAGACAATATAAAAATAGGTTGAACTTCCTTAAGTTGAGTGAAGGCTGCACTAGGCTTTTTTATTCTGCTAAAGCTTTTCTCTAGCATAATTCTAAAATAGCCCTGCAAAATTGCTAATAGATCAGTGGGAGTTTAACGCATGTACTTGAGGGGAAAAATTAACCGTGTACAGTATACAAAGAAAATTCTGATTGAAAGGTGCTATATAAATGAGAGATATTTTTTCTTATTCTGTTCGCACTCAAAAATATTTGTTGAAAAATGACCGAGGTGTATATCTATAGATAGAAGATATTGAAATTTTAATAAATGTGATTCATACTTATGTAGGAGTATAGTCTGGGTTAAATATGATATCTTCATGAGCCTCTAATTTAACTGAGCAAAAAGCAATAATATCAGGAAACTTTAGTTTTGTTTTGAGATTTTAGGATGAAAATCTACTTCTAAAATCTTACTAAGATTGATGAGTTCAGTTGAAAAAAAATCTTTAATTCCATCAGATGACTTTATATTCTTTTCCTGACCTTAGCCTATGATATTCGTATTAGCCAGGATCTATCGTATGTAGGACAGAACATCTGAGTCAACAGGAAATGTCTCCACAACTCACTTGATTCAGTAGGGCATTTTTGGTTAGCTTGGTGGTAAGAATCAGTTAAGAAGTTCTTATGGAATTGATCTCCCTAGAAAATTCCAAAGGCTATTTAAGCCAACAAAATCTCAATCCTATGTATCCTGGGACTTAGGTGGAATTTCTATTCTTAAGTGGTATGAAAAGGAATATGCACATGTATGTGTACTTATATGCAGGGAAGAGATATATATGATGAAAAATATATTCCATTCTAGACAATATATGCCTCATAGTGCTAAAAACTGTACATTGACAAAAGCAACCCATTTTACAAGGTTAAGCCAGTGCTTTACATGTGAAAGTGGCATCACGAACTAGGGGAAATCTAGGAACAGTGATAGCAGTGTGTTATTTGTGGTTTCAGGACCACTGTAGCATCAGTTGCACATTAAGCTAATGGCAAATATCTCCTCAACTGAAAAATCCCTGAAGGATCTATTATAGCAGCTAACTTCTAACATTTGTAAGAGGAAACAAACAAAAGATGAAAACAAACACACCTAGCATTTACAGCAAATATATACAGAGGAAATGAACAGCAGAGGTGTTTCTAGAATTTGGGCTACATCCCAGGTATTTTATCTTTAAATCTTTTATACTTGGAGTAATTTATGTCCCATTTGGTTTGCAAACACAATTTGAAGACCTTCGTATTAGTATTCATTGGAAGACTGTGTTGTAAAGCCTCAAGGAAACCAGTCTGATAAACATCACACTGCATCCTGGTGCTCCTGATAGCTGAGTCCATCATTCTTGCTTGCTTGTGAACTGGTACAATACAAAGAGACTAGAGCTACCTAAAGTGATGTGACACAACATGACACATCAGTCAAGAATTGTTTGAGAAAAGATACAGTTCAGACTTTTAAAAGTTTTGCCTTTGGAAGGGAAACCTTTTAAATTTGTCCCGGAAAAATAAATAAATAAAAAGATGAAGGGCCAATCCAAAACTGAAAGAGGAAAAAATACAGTATCGATCCACATGCTGCTTGCTGAGTCATAAGGAAATTGAAATTGCTCTAAGGAAAGAAAGGTAACCAGCAGAGCTGATGAAAACCCTGAGGAAAATGTTCAAAATGAGATCCCTGCATCATAGTCATTTCATGTTGGCGAGCTCATCAAGACTTCAAACAGGATGGTGAAAACTGAGATTGTTCCTCAATGAAAATGCATACAGATACATTTAAATTAACTTCTGAAATGTTCCGTGACCTCAAAGGGAATTTAATTCCTTAACTTAGGTTGGATCTTGCAGGGAGGTAAGTAATTGGGATTCTTTGGCAAGAGCATCATCCTACTCTGGAAGGAATAGTACCAAGTTACTCTGGTTTGTTTCCTCAGGGACGGAGTGTGGAGTGGTCCCAAGACCCTTTCCCATCTGCTCCTGTCACTCCAGCAACTAAGTGAATTCTGATGTAGTTTTTATTGATCACTCTGTTACTCTTCAAAATAATTTAAATGATCTCAACATGCGACTTTTGATACATAAAACATACATAAAACAGGAAGTAAAAAAAACACAGGAAGTAGAGTATTCTAGACTCTCTAATCTTTAGAGGTCTACAGATAAACTTGCTTTAGTTCCTTACTGTCTAGGAATATGCAACATGACATATTTTTTGTTTTGTTTTGTTTTGTTTTTAAATTTTTTTTTAATTTTTATTTATTTATGATAGTCACAGAGAGAGAGAGAGAGGCAGAGACATAGGCAGAGGGAGAAGCAGGCTCCATGCACCGGGAGCCTGATGTGGGATTCGATCCTGGGGCTCCAGGATCGCGCCCTGGGCCAAAGGCAGGCGCCAAACCGCTGCGCCACCCAGGGATCCCTTTGTTTTGTTTTTAAATCTGAGTTGAGATGAAGAGTCAGAAACTTAACCAACTGAGCCACTCAGGTGCCCCAGTGTGACAGTCTTAATACATCTTTTATACATCAAACAGAGTCATCCAATAACAGCTTACTCCCTTTTGTTTAAATGGATAGTCTCTGCCTCATATTTAGTCATTATCAATGTTCTAAGTATGTATATTTCTGCCTAACTTACTCCTCTGAAATAGGGAAATGTCGTAGTGATCCTCTTTATTCTAAAATTCTTAAATCTGGACTTCTAGCAGTTATGGGAAGGACTTCAAAATTATGTGAGTTCAGATACTTAAGGAAAAGTTTAGCAAACCCCTAAGAAAAGAAAAGTCATCCAATTAGTTAATACCTTCAGTGATAAAGTGATAAGGATGGACAAAAACTGGTTATGGAACAATAAAATGTTACATTGGAGAAGATTTTCTTTAATTTTATGAAATGCATTCAAAATGACCACTGAGCTAAGTGGGTCATGCCCATCCCCTAGGTCTTATGGTACTGTTAGCATCAATGCTATATGGGCCTTTGACTATTTTTCTTACTACCAAAGAATATACAAAAGTGGATCTTGCAAAGAAGACACTGGTATGTAATCAGTCAAATAATATTTGTTGACTCCTCCAAGGTGAGTACATGGTGAATATCAAGGTGAACATGGTCCTTGCCCTCAGAGAACTTACAATCTAAAGGCAAAGAAACGATTTGAACACGCACTGCTAAATAACCTTTGAAAACAACCTATGTGCAAAGGTAATTATTCCTTGTGCTACGGGAGAGTGTGGGGGTGGGGAGGCAACTTAACCAAGTAAGAATGAGGCTGGAGAATGTGTCAGGATCCCAGTAACAATTTTCCCCTGTAAGAATATGAAGAACATAAGAATCAAGAGCTAGTTGGCATTATAAGCATTATCTGATACTAAAGTAACCTCCTAAGAGTCCCCAACAAATGGTTTTTAAATGTCTATGTAAACAATTCCAAAGGTGAGGAAGTGTCTATCTCCTAGGTATTTCATCTTGTCTTTGGCCAACTTGGTTATATAGTGAGAAGAAATTTTTCAACTCCATATTCTGCCTTTTGATCTGAATACCACTCCTTTAAAAACAAATAGAATTAATTTAATTTTTGTTCCAAATGACCTTATTAAAATACTGTAAGAAGGCTCTCATAATTTCCCCAAGATTCTTATCCTTTCAGCAAAATTCCTTTGATGGAATATTCCCAATTTACTTAGTAAGCGGATGATTACATCCGCCTCTAAGCAGGGTATATTTTGGATGGTTTCTTGTACTAAAATGAGGTGAGTTAGCTTTGAGTAGGTATGCCTCTTTTTTAAGTCTTGTAGATTTTTTTAAATCAGGGTGCAGGATTTAACATTTATTCTTATTAAATTTCATCTTACTAGGTATCACTTGATATTCCAATTAGCTGAAACTTTGGATCTCATTCAGTCACCCAGTGTATTTCAGGTTCCTGAATGCTAATGATCTGTAAAATATGAAATTACCTTACCTTCTAAATCATCAGAATTGTTAAATACCACAATGATAATAAATATATGGGGAAAAATTACTTCTTATTCCTCCCTGTTTTCTATTAATTTCTGGGAAGAGTGTGCTTTAGTTGTTTGTATGTAACTAATACCTGTTGACCTTTATTCTTTGAAAAACTGTGGAGTTGAGACAAGGAAAGGAAGGAATCAAAGATAAATAAATATAAAACTCTTCTATCTGCAAAGTGTAGGAAACCAATGTTAAATTTAGTGTCAAGTCAAGATTCATATACCAAATCTAGCTTCAGACCTAAAGGATACTACTAACCTCTGAATGTTGATTTTCTGGCATGGAAATACACACATACAATCAGATCTGTCTTACCAAGGCATTGTGAGGACTGAATTATTATGTGTAAGTACCTGGCTCCTAGCAGCTATATTTTTTCTCTTCCCAGAAGTTTGTAATAGTCTAGAGGAGACGGACAAGTCCACAAATAATAGGAGAATTTTAATGGAAATGCTGAGTAGGTGGGACACAGAAGTATCCAGAGTGGAATGTGTTTAAGTCACCAACTAAATACTTCCAATTTTTGAGTACTGGTGGTGTTTGGCTTTAAATACTATCCTGACAAAAGTAGATAATTGGAGGCCAGAAAAATAGTTTAGAAGTATGATCTGCTTTGGAATACTCAAATGAATATACAGATGGTGCTATCCTTAACAAAGAGGCTTTCTGCAAACATAAGAATTCATCTGCCAACTAGGTGTCTTCATTTATTAAAGTTACATTTCTCTCTTTTAGCTCCAACTCTCCTTCAAAGTCAACAAATATAGGTAAGATCCTAATTTTCAGTTCTTAGACTGTTCAAACATGAATCAACAGACTTCAGCTTAACAGAGAAATTGCATTTATAGAACATTCTCTAAGTTTATCATTACTTTATTATATATACAATGTTATGTATACATATTATACATATTACATATGTAATTTTTACTTGTAATTTATATAAAATCTCTCTGCATATGTCTATAGATTTATATAATATTTTTCCCTTCCTCTTCTCAGCTACAACCTTCTTTTTCTTTTAGTCAGGAAGGTCATGCTGCTACTATCTATTGTTACTATGTCTGGTCTAGAGCAATGACCTTCAGGATGATCTTTTCAGGACAATAGCATTTCTCAACATTTGTTTCTCACCTGAGAAGTGGCAGCTGGCTTTGTCATCTTTTCCATGCACTTTCCCGAATAAAGAACAAAGTTCACAGCAATTGTAGGTAGAAGCAACAAATAACAAGTGATTGCTAGATCCTGAAGAAAGCATTTTCTGAGCGCTACTCTGAATTGCTATTTAATCCAAGTTCCTGACATCCCGAGGACAGACTGTCACCTGAGAGGGGCCGTGTTCCAGGAATACAAACACCCATTGCCACCACGCCTTACCAACTGCACAAGAGGCATCAAATGGCCCAAATGCGCAGGGATTAGAAGGCAGGAGTCCTATTTTTCTTGCTCTTAATTTGGTTGAAATAATGGGCCAGGGTATGTCATTATTTATAGCAATGTGAAAATAAAAATCCCTGTTTTCTATTTTTTGGATTTTTTTTTTTTTCTAAATGCCTAAGTAAGCAAGTGTTTGTACCTGTGGCTCACTATGAATATACCTGTACTTGTAAGCATGGAAACAGACTGAGATAACTCACAAGAAATAGTTTGGCCCAAGAATGCCTCATTTGATACACATTGTCATAGTTGTTTTGGGTCCTGACTGACCAAAGCAAGCCCACAAGATTTATTGATATATTTCATACCTGTCTGTGTTACTTCAGATAAATGTCATCATATACTTAAGGATAGAACAGACTTTCTTTTAAGTCATGGCAAATTCAAAACCAGTATAATCCTGCTTTAATTCTCATCCCATGCTCTTGTTTGAAATTATAAGTGCTAAAAGTCTTTATTACCACTGGTTAATCTGGATTATTGTATTGTATTACGATACCTTAAAAAAAAAAAGGAAAGTGAAAGTAAGGAAATACTTTTCTCAAATAAGCAAGTGAGTACTCTATTAGCCTGGCAAATTTCAATGTCTAAAGAGGAGCAAAGACCAACATAAATTTCCCAGGAAAGGGCAGAGATTGTGGCTATTGAAAAGATTGTATTGGCACTTGAGCTGAGAAAGCAAAGTACCCAACAGACTATCAGGAAAAAATTTAAACTGAATAAACCAGACCATTTTAATGGTGAAATGGAATATGACTCCATGTCTCTTGGAGGTAAGTGCCATGTAGTGTAGATACAGGAAGAAAAAGCTAATTGGTTAGTAATGACCAGAAAGATTTTTGGTGATCTAAAATATTTCTTAAAAGTTAAATCTTAGGCTAATGCTTCATGTACTTCATAGTTTTCCTGCATTCTTAGAATTTTAGAATATGAAAATATGTAGAACAAAAATTTAAGGAAGTCATTGAATTACTAATAATGGTAGAATTGAAAATGACCTTTTTCTCCAAAGAATACAACTTGTATGAAATTTAGACACATGGAAATCATTACCTAAGGAGGCAAAATGATTTGTCAAAAACTACCTACCACTGAAATAGATCTTCCTATTTTGGCACTCAAAAAACCATTTCCTCTATAAAAACTAAGTCAACTACTTTCAAAGAGAAAGTGATTTGATTTGTTTCCCTTTTATTTATTCTTAATATTACTATACTATGTGGTATTATAATGAGGCCTTTTATCTTTTCTTAATCTTATTACATCTTATATAAATTCTATACTTCATCTACATTTTTACTGACTTGGTATCTCCTTCTTCTGGTTCCTAATTCTTTTTTTTTTTAATCCCAATGTTTTAAATGTAGGGAAATATATTTCTGGAGCTTATGGAAAGAGTTTTTAAATCACAACTTAAAACACTCTTCTATCAATATGTCCTGGTTCACTTCCACTTTTTTGATAAAAAGTTGCAAGAAAAAATAAAATAGAATTGAAATACAGAAAACTATAGCTAAGTTCTACTCTCATAGGGGTTTCTAAGCAATACTATAGGCCGACCCAGATACACACACATATATTCACACAAAAATATTATTTAAAATAAGGGAAACTTTTGTCTAAACCATGGTACAAAGGATGGAATATCATAGTGTCTATAGCTAGCCCAAAGCATTATTTTCTGAAATAATCTTCAGCAAGTTTTGTGGTTAATATTTGGTCTTTGCTTCCAACCGTGTGGATCTGTTCCATATGTGAACAAACAAATTTGTGTTCACTAGTGATGATCCTTAGATATCATTTGATATCAAATAAATAAGTTGGATGCTCTGATTACTCCTTGTTGTTCAACCAAACTCTAAATATCCTCCAGGAGCTAGTTTAAGTAACATGTCTTTGTAGCCTTCCCTAAGTCATAAAAGCTGTAGCAATATGATATTTTAGGTCAACTGACTATTTTAAGCTAAGGAAGAGCATTAAATCTTTGTGATATCACTAGAATATAAATTTGGAAAACACTTTTCAATGCTTGGACATACTCCTTTTTCTTATATATGTCTTAAGGCTTTGTGTTGAAATGAATTCCCAGAACTTTCTAAGTGAAAAGATTTCCAAGGACTGTGATACCTTATTGTGGAAAGAAACAATACCTCTTATCCTACATACACGTACTAGGGTCTATGATTTGGTTATAAGATTGAACAGCTCTAGCAATTTACACTGGCAAACCAATTTATAAATGAGGAAATTGTGTATTGATTTATATTCAGAGACTATATAAGACCATAATATTCATGCTCACTGAGACCAAAAAAACTCAGCAGGTGACTTACACTTGAAAAGCAAGCTTTGGGTTTTGCTCGTTTGTTTGTTTTTATGAAAAAAGAATTCCCACTAAACGTGTGAGACACTTGTCTATGATGGTCTCATTTTCACATATTCATATGTTCTGCACTGATTTGTATGGATGTGTGCACTGTTACTGTTTTTAACAAAATTTTGCAGTTGCATTTTACCTTTTTCCTTTCCCCTTTAAATACCTTTTAACTGATTTCCTTTAATTCAATCATATAAATTGATCTCTAATAGGCAAACAAGCCTATATTTTAGGCATTATAAGAGCGGTCTAGCAAAATATTCCAATGATGAAGAAACATGTGACTTTTGAGGATAAAATTACAAAAAAGACAAAATGTCAATGAGCATTTGGGAAGGTTCCTTCAGTAAGGTGTCAGAGTGCAGCCTCAAATAATTCTTGGCACTATTAGCATGTCCTATTTTTTTATCAAGTATAATTTTTAAATAACTACTGAAAGGCTATTAATAATGATTCAACTGAATAAAAAAAGAAACGACAATTGGTATCCATACATTTCTGACAGGTTTTCCTTTTCCTTTCAGTAGGTAAGACAGCTTGGTCCTTAAAGCAAGACTACTCCTCTAGTGACAAGTATTGAGTAATGTATCAGCATTTTGTTCCATGGACTAAAAACTGATCATCCCCTGGAAATGTAAAATTATAGGGAAATTGTGCCGGTCAGAAGGTGATATCTTTCATCTTAAAGATTCTTTTCATTATTGCAGTTTTATAAATATTTCTTGAGTTGTTTAGACCATGGTTTCTTGCTGATTTATTTATATGAACCAATAATTTAAGTCCCCAAATCCATGGGAAATGTAATAGTTGAAGTGTGCAGAACTTCACAACTCTGGTTTTCTTCCTATGGTATCTTACAAGCCAGTTTGAAGCTTTTCTATAACAAAAGACTATATTGTAAGATTCTTAAAACTGGACAAAAAGACTGTTATTGAACTTATATTTAAAACATAGCTATATATATATATATATATATATATATATATATATATATAACTTTCAAAGCAATTTTTATATTATCATCTTAATTTTACTTCAGAAAATAACATAAAGCAGGAAGGGCTGAAAAGTATATCTTTAACTTAGTGAGGAAGTGAAGGGTATGGGTTGAATACAAGCACATCAGAGGCAGAACAACTGAGGCTGGGAGCCCCTGGTTGGCTTAATCCGTTAAGCATCTACATTTGGCTCAGGTCATGATCTCAAGTCCTGGGATCGAGCTCTGTGTCAGGGTCCCTGCTCAGAGGGGAGTCTGCTTCTACTCTCTTTCTGCCCTCACTTCACTCATGCTCTCTGTCAAATAAGTAAAATCTAAAACAAACAAACAAAACCCAAGCCTGAATTCCAGCTTTGTTATTTATTAACTGTTTAAGTTTTTTTATTATTTATTTATTTATTTATTTATTTATTTATTTTAAATTTATTTATTTATGATAGAGAGAGAGAGAGAGAGAGAGAGAGGCAGAGACACAGGCAGAGGGAGAAGCAGGCTCCATGCACCGGGAGCCCGACGTGGGATTCGATCCCGGGTCTCCAGGATCGCGCCCTGGGCCAAAGGCAGGCGCCAAACCGCTGCGCCACCCAGGGATCCCTTTTTATTATTTAAATTCAATTTGCCAACATATAGCACCCAGTGCTCATCACATCTCGTGCCCTCCCCCATCTCCCCACCTACCACCTCTCTAGCAACTCTCAGTTTGTTTAAGAGTCTCTCATGGTTTGTCTTCTCTCTAATTTTTGAACAGTTTCCCCTCCTTCCCTTACACTATTTCATATTAATTGTTTCCTTATGTGATTTACTTTCTCTTTCCTCAGTTCTCCAGTTATAAAATAAAAATAATGGTAGCACTTACTCATAGGATTGTTTGAGCAATACCTGTAAACACATTGAATACAGCCCAGTACATAATAGATGCTTGATACCTGGTAACTGTTACTTATATTAAAGTATTGCCAGGGGAAAAATGTGTCACAGCTATATTCAAGTGATGTGCAAAAAGCCAAGAGATGTGGTTAGTGACAAAGTTGGACTTAGAACTCACTCTCTCAACTCCTGTGCCAATATGCTAAATCCTTAGGATTTCTCTGATATATGACAGTGTATGATTAAGTGCAAAATACGTAGACTATGAAGTTACATGAGATGGATGATATGGACAATCATATATGCCATGTTTTTGCCTTTGTAAACTGATAATTCTAAACTTTTGCTTCGAGTTTTCAGACTTTCAGAAGCTGCTCACTGGATATAAATATTTTGTTATAAACATATTCATATTATATATGAATATATATTGATAATGTTTGTAAATAAATATATGTCAAACAAAAGAGGTGGCAAAAATATTAATATACTATGACAATAGAAATTTATTTTGTTTACAAAATGAAAAATTTTTGCTATATATATATTTTTATTGAAATTCGATTGGCCAACATATAGTATAGCACCCAGTGCTCATCCTGTCAAGTGCCCTCCTCAGTGCCTGTCACCCAGTCACCCCGTCCCCCTGCCTGCCTCCCCTTCCATTACCCCTTGGTTTCACAGACTTAGTAGTCTCTCATGTTTTGTTACCTTTTTGTTTTAATATTTTTTTTATAACAGAAGGGGTGCTGTTCATTTTTTAAAACTTGGAAGGGGAAAGAGAAAAGCGGGAGAGCAAATAAGAAAAATCATGCAATGACCAATTCTAACCTATTTATTAGAGCATATATTTTATTTGAGCCCTATATATGTAAATATACTTAATATTTAATTTTGTTTATTTTGTTTATTTAATAAAAAACTACACAGATTTATAACACATTTAGCTTGATAACATTATAGGGATATTTCCAAATAATTTTATATATATTATTTTTAATGACAATAAATATTTTATTAAGAAATAAGTAGCAATTTATTTTAAGTATTAACCTATATTAAACATTTATATTGTTTTCTGCTTTGTCTTTTCTATTAAGAAGATACTTGTAGACAAATTTCACAAAGCAAAATTGACCCTAAAAATAGAAATTTCTAGAACTCAGTTTTCTAAGTGAAACTCTAGGTATATTGATAATGCTTTTGATATTTTGATATATGTGCCTAATTAAATATTTACATTTATGTGTATAGTATAGAAGACTTTTCAACCAGCATTTCAACCAATCGGGATATTATATCCAACATAATATTAATTAAAAATATAGAAATTAACTTTTTAAAACCTCATTTTTTTTTCTTAATTTGTTTCTTTTGATTACCAGAGTGACTGTTTACCAGATTGACCATTTATATATATATATATATATATTTTAAATTGACCATTTATAGTTCTATGAATTGTTTATTTCACTTTCCCACTTTAAAACGTTCCAGAATAGGCTTTATCTGAATAAATTATAGTATTGTTTCTTATCGTTCAATAGCAGGATTACTTGTACTTTGTCTTGAAGCTCCCTTTCCCAGTTGGGGGCCCTTATATCTACCTTCTAGATTCATCTGTATTATGTTTTCAGAAAATGTTTTTTTACATTTTAGCATGCTGATGTCATTATTTGCTAGTTTTTGTTTTAACGTTGATTAAAAATTACCTGACTTTTTCATGTGCTTTTGGTGGGTTCATTAAACACAGTGCAGAGAGCAAATAAAGAGGCTTGTGTAAGTGAAGTGTATTTTCTCCAGCAATAATCCGTTTTCCCAGAAAGGGTTCATAATTCTGTTTTTTTTTTTTAAATTGTATTTATTTATTCATGAAAGACAGAGAGAGAGAGAGAGGCAGAAACACAGGCAGAGGGAGAAGCAGGCTTCATGCAGGGAGCCCGACATGGGACTCAATCTCAGGTCTCCAGGACCACGCCCTGGGCTGAAGGCAGGTGCTCAACCGCTGAGCCACCCAGGCGTCCCCTCTGTTTGGCTTTAAAGGAAACTTTGTAAAGTACTTGATATGTTTCTCCTATTTGTCAAATAAGAGAAAAGTTTAGGGTAAATATTTTCTTTTATAATAAGGTAGAAAATCTATAAAATTTTAATAGCTTTGGCTTTGTCATTTAATACGAAAAATGTTTTCTTGTGGAATAGTTTAAGTCCTAAAGGGAAATTGATCTCTGGGAGCAGGAGTTAGTGTTAAAGGACTGTCAGAGAACATGAGGCATGGCATTCATAAATATCAATCTTTGTCCTAGACATGGATCAGTAACTTTCTTCAGTTATTTCAGCAATGATGTTCAACTGCTTTAACAACGAATGACCTACACAGGCTGCCTGATCTTGTGCCTGTTACCTCTTGTCCTCTCCATTTTGTTCACTTTGTTCCTGAGGAATTCTCAGTCAGGCTTCCCAGGCTTCTGACCAATAAGCCTTTGCTCTAATAATTCGCTCTGCCCGGAATGTTCCACTTCCAGATATCCACTTGGCTACATCTTTCCCCTCTTTCAAATCTTGGTCAGATATCACCATCTCACTGCATCCTATCTGGACCATCTTATTTATTACTGCAATTGCCTCCTCTGGCCACTAGACTCTATCTTCCTTACTCTAATCTACTGTTTCTTTCTCTTTTTTGTTTATAGCACTTCTCAACTTTTAAAATATTCCATATCTCATGTATTATGTATCTTGTTGATTGTCTTTCACTTTCTTCTAGAATCGTACCTCCATGAGGGCAGGGATCTGTTTCTTTGTTTTGTACACTGGTGTGTCTCATATGCCTTAAAAAGTTCCTGGCACATAGTTGGTGCTCAATAAATATTTTTTTTTAAATAGAGACATCTTAAGGTAGGTAATCTAAAGCAGGCTCAGTAGCTCAGTTTTTGTCATCGGGTACCCAGGTGACAAAAGGGCAGTGCTATGTTAGATATTTAGTGATTGGTAGTTTCAATTCAGCTATGGTGGGGATATTTACACCATTAAAAATTGGCAAACAATACAAATGAAGACTTTTTTTTTTACCACCACCACCCCCCCGCCCCTGAAAATAGGTTATCATCACACATCTAGCCCCAGGTCTTCCATTCCTTTGGTTCTGCCATGCTCATTGATTGGGATTTTGGTGATTGTGTTTGTTACTTCATGATTGAAAGATGACTGCCACTTTGGCAGTGTCATGACTCATTTTAAGGATACATTTGGTGAGGGAAAGTGAAGGCAAACTCCCAGCATGACTAGTTATTCTATTGGGCAGCCAAAACTTTCACAAAGCCTCTTAAAAATTTGTGCTAACCTTTCATTGGCCCATAATTGTCACAGGATCATCTGTAAATTGCACAAGAAACTGAAAAAGTAAATGTCCAGCAATGGGAAATATCCTACCACTACTGCCTTAGTGTGATCATAACTTATCCTTGAGAATGTAATTGCATCCCTGAACATAATCAAGAATTAGTTGCTAGGAAATGTGGAGTATTGAAGCCTGAAATGTTGCCAACTATATGTTACTACTATAGGTGGACACTGATGAAACATTTTCTTAAGTATTGAACTCTTTAAGAGAAAGACAAATGAACATCTGAAATTTTGAGGAGAGGTAGATGGGCAAAGCTTTTCAACAATATTCCCAACTGGGAGGGAAAGGCAACTGGATTTGTGGCATTGAGAAAGTACATTCTCTTAGATGCCATGTATGGTAGGTTAGCAGCATATAGGATCAGTTGTAACACTGCAATTACATTTGTCCTTGCAGAATATCAACGTAACTGTGTTTATTGTTTTCTTTGCCCTCTGGAAAATGACTTTATCTGGGATTTATCTACATTTTTTTGATGTATCATATGCCTAAATTTTAAAAGGGTTTAAAGTACTACTTTTGAGATTTTTTTTTTAGAATCAATACATTTTTTTTCTGTGCATGAGTATTTGCCATTTACCCGAATTTAAATATTACTGTGGAGAGGTCACTTGTAAGTGCATGTTCTGGGTAGCATTTCTTAGACAAATCATCCACAACTGAACAGTGTTCCCATACAAAGACAGCTTTAACATCCAAAGGGCAAGGACCAGTGTTTGGTTTGTCCTAGAAAAAAAAAATCAGCAAGAAAGCAATTGAGTTCTATTTAGATGGTGACAGGTGCTCTCAACAATTTGGATGTTGAAATAAAGGTATATATATATATATATATATATATATATATATATATATATACACACACACAATCTAGGGGACTGAGAGCCTATCTCAATTCAATCAGTTCTGTTGATTATATTTCTTGAACATCTCTTGAATCAATTTTTTACCTCTCCTTCTTCAACACAACTGTATTAGTGACAACAGCTTCTCCCCAATGAATTCTCCACTGTATCCAACCTTATCTCCCCAACACCAAATTTTATCACACCAAAGTTCTACTACACACGAAACAAAACTGAAAAAAATCTTTAGTGTTTCCGAGGATAAAGCCTAGATTTTTCAGCATAGCATAAAGCTTTCAACAGATAGGTATGAATCTCGTGGCGTCTCTTACTATTCAACTTGCTCTAGGGCACAGAATTTCATCCTTTTCTGCTTGTTTTTTTTTTTTTTTTTTTTGCAAATATTGTTTCTTCCAATATCAAAAACCTCTTGTCTGAAAAAAATCTCTCTTTTTAATTAATTTCCAGCCTCCTCATTCATATGTTCTCAAGCCTACCATCCGTTCCACAAGGCTATTCTCCACCTCTATTCTTATAAGATTTAAGGCAAGTATAGTCATGTGCTGTATAGTGTTTTGGTTTATTTATTAGGGTATCTAAATCTCTAATCTCACTTTGAATTCTTTGCACCAAGGGGTTAAGGGTACCTTATCGCATTTTCATGTTTCAGGGCCAAGAAAGTTGAAATTCTTACTGGATGAACAGATTAAATAATATTTATTACAAACCTCCTATTAAATAAGAAAATACCTTTTTTTTTTCCAAAAGGGAGCTTGTAAGCAAGCACTAATTAATAAATAATAACATAAGGGAGTATAAAATTGCATCCTGAAATGATGCAGACAAAATTCACTTAAAATATACATAAAAGAAAGTAAATAAAATCTGGGGTGATCATTATTAAGAGTTCTTGATGAGGATTGGGACATCATTTGGATCTTAACATAAGTATAATGTTTGTGTAGCCTAGGAAAAAAAAGACAACAATGCCAAAAAGTGGAGATGACTTTGAGGATGGAATGAACCAGTGATGTATTGGCTTATGTTGAATGTTGCCTCCAGTTTATGCTGGGTGGTAGTAAGGGGCATGATTTAATAGAAAAAGTGTTATGGAAGGCTGCTAAATTTGGAATTAGAAGATTGGAATTGGAGTCCAATAATTACTTACTCATGTGTGACCTTTAATGAGTTGTGATGATAGCATTCAAAATGCAGGTAAATTTATTAAGCATAATAGTAAATGTTCAATATTATTTAATGTGAATAAGAGAAGAAATGAAGCTTCCTTGGAACTCTCATGCACATGCAATATGATTCAACCCTAAGTAAAAGTGAGTTATGTTAACATGCCACAGTCATAAAAGTAATGCTTTTTCTTTTTCCAGTTGCTTGCAATCATAGAGATTGTTTTCTAAGTGATTAGCAAATAGGGCCAAAATTATAATGCAACTCAGAATCAAATTTACCACATCCCAGGGAGATAGCATCATTTTGGGGAAATGCTCTTAGGAAAACATGCGGTGTCAAACCAACAAAGGAAGCATGAAAGTTTTCTTAGAAGAGCATGCTTCTGAACTCTGAGGCAGCCTGAAGGTCACCAGCTCCAACTCTGACAAATCATTCAGAAAACTGAGCATTAGGGTCATTAAGCAACAACCCAAACCTGCAGTTAGTTAGGTTAGCAGGATGGCTTCTTGAACAGGGCTTCTCAATCTCCATGATCTCTAAACCAGTACTTCCTTCTCACTGGCTCTAGGTGGGCAACTGTCAGTAACAGTTAGATCAGGCTCTTTATCTTTGTCTTTAGATCTTTTAGGTAATCCACTTGTGCTCAGTGCAAACCCATTTTTAAGGCATGAAGAGATGCCCAGACAAAAACTCAAATTACATTTGCAGCAAAACCCCTGCTATTTCAGTACATTAGCTACAGATTCAATAAAGGTAAAGTGGTTGTTACGCTTTTCAGCTTGAATGGCATCATTTTTTTTATTGCACTTGGAAGAAAAATGTGGTGGCACCCACCCAAAATCATAAAACCATAGCATCTAACAAAAGATGCTGTGAGCCTTGAGCTCCATTATAATTTCAGATTTGGTGTGCTTCCCACTCTGTAAATCACCTGAAATTTACAGCTGCACCTGCAAACCCAAGCACAAGGCTGAACTCTTAGATAAATAGAATTGCTCACAGTGTTCCCTGAATGTGCACTGTTAGCAAAACTGGGCCCTCAGCCCAAGTGGGGCTCTACACTTACCCAACTTGCTGCTTCTATTTAGTCAAAATCTATTGGAGCTTTGGGGATTAAATATATTTATAAATAATGCCAATCTTTTAGGTGTCCAAAGAGAGTCCCCAATCAAAAGTGGGAAAATAAATTGATATGCCATAAATCTTAGTTGTGATATTTGATACATTTCTAGATTTCTCTGATTTTTCCATGTCTGCTATCATTTTTAGGGATTGACAAATTTAATTTTTAGAATTGATTAAACATTAACAGAATCTTTATTGAGAAAACTATGTATATAATACTGGAGCAGGTGCCACAAAGCATATGCACATTCACACAAACACACACGTGCACACACATCTGATAACATATAACAGGGTCTTACTCTTCAGATAAACAGAGGCAAGGAGAAGAAAGTGACACTTGTTAAGTGCCTGCTATGTTCAGAGTATTTAGCATATGGTGGAAAAATATGTATAACTTCCATTTCCTACTCTCTAGTTACTGTAGCATAATGTATGTAGTTGTTGAATTACTGTTGTACACCAAAAATTAATGTAATACTATGTATTGATACATGCAAATTTAAAAATTAAAATAAAATAAAATGAGATAAAAATAAAATCATGATCCAAATGATAGACACACAAACATGGCATTTAATCTTTTTCTAGAGCATATGGAACATTAAGTAGGTCTTGGAAAGGTAGATAAGATGTGAATGACTATAAAGGAGGAAAAGGATATGGCATGAAAGTACAGATGGGCAAAAAGGCTTTGGGTAGCACCAAAAAACCTCATTTGAATTGAATAATGTATTTAACTTGAAGACTCCTAAGACAGAAAGTTGAGATGTAGAAATTAGATTGAGATGGATCTAAACCAGTGGGGAGTTCAAATTTCAAGGACTAATAATTATTCATTACTACCAAGTGATTGTCCCTGTGGCCATAAGGACATAGTTTTCCTCACCATCACCCATAGTCACCAGTTATAGGAAGATAATTAGCAATATATTTATTTTATCTAGTCTTTTCTACCATCACTATTCTTAGAAATACGTAGAATTTATTTTGGACAGTTTGTTCTATGGGACAATATATTTTTTTTCTCCCACAAAACAACTGGGAAATATGTCAGGTCCGTGTTTTCAGCCTTCCTTCATTTGCACAAGGATGTTCCTCATAGCAGAGAATTTTCCCTTTTTCCAAGAAAAGAAATTGTGCTGTCCCAAAGAAAGGTGGGGAGGATCATACTGATCATGCACGTCTTGAACACAAAGACAAGAAGCTGGTTAGAAGATATATGATCTTCCACATGATTGCCTTTCATAGATTCACCCTATTCTCTCTCTTTTGTACTACCATCCCTACACCATTCTCAAAGCGGGGAAAACAGTCAGCCCTCATTAAGACCATATTAACATTTAGCTGGAAAAACAAACTAATGAACAAACAAATAGAAAAAGCTTTTCCATTCTGTTTGAAGGGACATTTTAAGAATAGTACCTGGAGAAAATATAATGAGGTCTAGTATGGTAGAGACTATGGATCTGGTTTGTGTGATTCTGTTACCAATGGATAGTTGCTAACTAGAATTTCTCAAGTTGTTTGGCATAAAGCATGCTTACCAAGGAGGGTACTGTCATGAAATACATGTCCAAGATCCTGCATACTTTTTCTTCCTCTGAAATAAAAATATTTACTAATATCTAAATTTTCTATTGCTCCGAATATTCTACCAGAAATAAACATTTGCACTTGGTACAAGTACATGTTACTCAAACATCTGTTGACTAGGTGAAGGTTTTTATCCTCTCTTTCTGAAATTGCTTATTAATATTCACATGTTAGAACATAGTTTAGAAATCCTCAGCCTAAATTATACAGATAATTCATGTGTTTCAAAGAGAATAAAATGGCAATGGAAATTGACTTTAAAATAAAGATGAACTGAAGATTTTACTAGAAAATGCATGACTAAAATTGACTTAAGATGAAATTTAAAATCTGAACATACCACCAACCAAGTGAGAATCTAAAAATTAATTATAAAAATAGTCCATTAAAAGGTAATTGGTTTAGAAAAGTTTGTGGATAAGTGACTTAAGATTTGTGAGGAATATAGAATTCTGAGGTCTTTAGCTAATGCATGAAAGGAAGAAAGAAAAACGAAAGAAAGAAGAAAGAAAGAAAGAAAGAAAGAAAGAAAGAAAGAAAGAAAGAAAAGAAAGAAAAAAGAAAGATAACATTGCTTATGAATGATAAAGTTGTTTTTTCTAGATGTTATTCTTGTTTTTATAGTAATGCAAAGGAATCAACTGGGAAAAATGATTAGAATTAATAGCAGAATTCAGTATGGTAGCAAATCCAAAGATAAAAAGGTATAAATATTGTTCTCATAGAACATCAATATACATTACATATATACATCTCATACAACATCAATATACATTAATATGAAGTAAAAAAATAACTTCTTGAAAAAAGAAAAACTCAGAAAGGAAAGATCTTGGGGAAAAATATGAATGACCTCTTTGGAAAACTGCCAAAATTGAATTTTTTCCAAGATGCATTAAGATTCAGCCCTGCCTTCATCTTTGCTACCTCCTTTCACTGGTCAGTAGATCTTCCATATCTGACTAGAGCAATTGTTATATTTCTTAAACATTTCATAAAATATCCTTTATAAATAGGTTCTTATTTCCTTCTTACCTCATCTTCTAGAATAACATATGTGTATCATAACCTCTAATGAAATCCCTGAATACTACATACTATTTTATGTCTTTTTCATTTAGCAACAGAGATCCTTTACATAGTTCACCACACACTGGGTTCACTCCTGACCCCAACCTCCAAGAAACAACCTACTTCACGAGCTCAATTATATTCTACTATAGAAACTGTCTCACAACCCAATCAAATAACATCTGTTCTTCAGATCTAGGATAATCTCCTGCTACATGTAGTTTACCTACTACATATCCATAATGTCCTAGTCAGACATTATTCATTTTTATTACTTGTTTGCATGTCTGATTCTCCTTATGCTGTCTAAGGATGGTGACCAACTCTTGTTAATCATTGGACCCCATGGTCTTGCTTTGAGTGCACCATAGGGAGCATGTTTATTGAATGAATGAGCAACTGGATGAGTGAATCTCTTAAGGGCTCTCATAGAAATTATACTTGTACTGAAATATAAAAAATTAATGTGTTATTTTTTAAATAAATTAACTCCAATACTTTATGAAACTCCACTAAAAATCTCAAGAGTATCTATTCTGAAATTTGACAAAAGATGAATATACATAATAAAACTTGAAAGTAGCTAGTAAAGGTAAATAAAAATTAGACAAATGTTGAATATTTACAAACAACAGAACATCAAAACACTTGAGTATGTTTACTATCCTTTTTAATTAAGCAAATTACATTTTTCTTTCCTTTTGAAAATAGAATTTTTCCTTTATGAAAGTAACTCAGAAACTAAATAAAATTAAGTGTTTAAGGGAATCCAGAATATCCTGCTGGCTGTATGCCTTTCATAAATACAGAAACTTACTTTAGTAGCCTTTTGAGAAAAAAAAAATCTGTATTTAAAATGGGGGAGAGGCATGGTGAAGAGATGATGAAGAACAGAAAAGTGACTTGCCCATGTGAAAATTATAAAATGCAAACAAGGGGCACCTGGGTGGCTCAGTCAACTAAGTGTTGGTCGTTGGCTTAGGTCATGATCCCAAGGTCCTGGGATTGAGCCCTGCAACAGCAGGCTCCCTGCTCAGCAGGGAGTCTGATTCTCCCTCTCCCTCCGCATCTCCCTCCCCATTGGTGGGCTTTCTCTCTCTTTCTCTTTCTCTCAAATAAATAAATGAAATCTTTAAAAAATAAATAAATAAAATAAAATGCAAACAGGACCTATTCTAGAATTTTAAAAACTTTTTTCAAAATATTACTAATATTATATTGGTGGCTATTGTTACAAAAAAAAACATTTTTGTTGGACAGCTTATTCCAAGTAAAATACATTAAGTTCAGTACAATATTCAATGTAACTTGTTTCGGTAGGCAAGGGGAGGCAAGAAGGGTGAGTGAAGAGACAGAAGAATGGAGAACCAAAACACATTATTTCACAAAACTTGTGATCTTGTCCTGACACATCTGCCATAAAAATAAATATTCATTTTTTTATACTTTTTGAAGGACTCCATTTAAAATGGAATGTTCCTAATTCGTTTTGCTATCTGTTCTATCTGGAGAGCACCAATGTAATACATAGTTGCCTGTTCATTTTTTAAAATCTAGTTCAAATTTCACTTGCTTCACAAAATATTCCCTTAATTCCTTAGTTGTAAGATTTTTAAAAAATATTTATTTATTTATGAGAGACACAGACTGAGAGAGAGAGGCAGAAACATAGGCAGAGGGAGAAGCAGGCTTATCATAGGGAGGCTGATGCAGAATTCGATCCCGAATTTCAGGATCACAACCTGAGCCGAAGGCAGGCACCCAACCACTGAGCCACCCAGGCATCCCAGTTGTAAGAATTTTTTAAAATTTTGTCTCAACTCTAATAACTGTTTATTATGCGAAACATTTTAGTTTATTTCGCTTACAGTATTATTTGCTTATTATATGAAACATGTATTTATCATGCAAACTTTTTAGTTTTTTATTTCACTTACAGTTAAGTAGGTACATTTTTATCTTTCATCTACCAGACAGCGGGTTATATTCAGCAAAGTTTCCAGATAGATCCGATTTTGTATTTCCAAAATACAAACATGCTCTTCATATACAGTTGGGGGAAAAGTGTGAATATTTATTAACATTTGTATCTAATGGTATAAAAGAGGCAAACCAGACAAGTATTTTAATTATCAGAAATATTTGTAATTAAAAGAGTGCTTCTCTCTCTCTTTTTTTTTTTTTTGATGCTGAATTAGTAAGGCATTACTGAATGATTTTTCTGCTGATACAGAAATATATCCATATATACACATGCAGAGAGAAACAAAATATCAACCTGGTAACATCTGTCCATTGGTAATTATCCAGAATACATATTACTAGTTTAAAGCAAAATGTTACACTAGTTGAGGCATTTTTTGCTTTGGATTGTTTATTTGTTTGTTGTTTGTTTTTCTTGGTATCTGGATTGGCCAACCAAAGGGAGTAAGGTACCTGGGGCTCAATATTTAAGGAAGTCCTCATCAGGCGGGTGCAAGTGTGGGGCCAGCCCCTGAGATTAAGTGCCTCCTTAAATTTTGTTCCATAGTGCCTCACTTAAAACACCCTGATTTCTGCAATAGTCCCGATTTGGAATTATCTCCCTGCTTTATCAGCTTCCTGCAGGACTCCCAGTTCCCTCCCATGATGCCTAGCTTCTGAGATGTCCTTTCTCACTAGAGCACTGAACTGCAATCGTGTTTAGGAGCACCCCCCCCGCCTTATTTCTGTAACGTATCGCCAGTTGCTTCTGCACCATTCATGGGGAGAACACTGTCACAGTGGTAATTTTATAAATAGCCATTTCATTTTTGAGATAAAAAAAAAAAAAGACTAAAAAAAATTGATGTTAGCTCTCCAGGTAGTACTTGCATTTCATAGAAAAAAAGCCGGAATAATAAGGAATGTATTTTTAGTGTGTTAGTGTTCCCTCCATCTCTGTGCATCTGCTCACATGAACTGATCCCACTGGCCATCCGCAGCCTGCAATTAAGGCCTGCCTCCTGGGAGGATTGTTCCTCAGATGTCTGTGGGGAGCTGCCACTTGCAGCTGGCCCGTTTCTAGTTTGTTCCACACACTTTCACTTTCTTATGTATTATTGTTTTTCAATTGTGTTATATGCATTGGTTTTACTACTATGATTGTAACTTAGTTTCTTTCCAGTCAACTTTTTTCACATTCAGACCTCTTTTATAAACCACAAAACATTAATTCTCTGACATCAAAGGAAACTGAAATAGGGTAAAGAAAGCAATAGATTTGGGGGGCAGGATACTCTCTTATATCACCAAAATGAATCCACATTTGCAACCCCACCATCTACCTCTGCCCAAAGTAAACCCTGCTAGCATGCCTTTCCCTCTTTCTGATTAATGCCTCCTGATGGGCAACAAAAAAATCCCATTGTCGTTTCTCAAAAGGAAGTAAGCATATTCTGTTTAAAAAAAAATGACTCACTAACCTCTGAGCTGAAATCAACTATACAATGTGCATCAGTTTGGGAGCATTATACCATTTTTCTTCATTTAAACTTCTCTGCAACAATGATCCATCACTAAATAAGATGTTCAATGACTTTGGAAGTGGGGATTAGGAGACATTATAGTCAAGTAGTCTTTTTTCCCCTAAAACAATTTAATCCTCCTTGTCAAATAGTGATGATGGCAACACACTTTAAGCGTGGGACTCAGTGATTCTAACCCACATTATTGGAAATTATACATTGTCTATTTATTTGTCTGGTAAACTTCTGTTAAAAACCAAATTATAGGGACACCTGAGTGGCTCAGTGGTTGAGTGTGTACCTTTGTTTCAAGGTGTGGTCCCAGGGTTCTGACATCAAATTCTACATTGGGTTCCCCTCGGGGAACCTGCTTCTCCTTCTGCCTATGTCTCTGCCTCTCTCTGTGTGTCTGTCTCTCATGAATAAATAAATAAATAAATAAATAAAATCTTTCCAAAAGACCAACTAATTATATAGTACTAGATCAAGAAAATAGTTTAACTTTTGCTGACATAGATATGGAAAAATGAGAAATTATTTAGTTTCCTCCAAAACAGAAATGATTTTTTTCAGGTAAATACCAATATAGAAATTATTGAGTGTTTTAAAACTCGAGCTTTGGAAGCAGAAAGATTTAGTATTAATACTGCCTCAAGTTTTCACAATGTAGAATTTTGAACATGCAGTAGAACAGTTTTTTGTTTGTTTTCAGAAGAGTAGTTTTGTGTGATAAAGTCCCTTGTACCTACCACCTGAACTTGGCTACCATCCTGACCAATCTTGACCCAGCCACACCCCTATCTAACCTTCCTCCTCCAAATTATTTTGAATGACTCTCAGAAACCATATCATTTTTTGAGCTTTTTATTTATTCATTAATCAGAGAGAGAGAGAGAGAGAGAGAGAGAGGCAGAGACATAGGCAGAGGGAGGAGCAGGCTCCCCACAAGGAGCCCAAGTGGGACTTGATCCTAAACCCTGGGATCACGTCCTGAGCTGAAGGCAAGACGCTCAACCGCTGAACCACCGGGCGTCCCAAAATCATATCTAGTATGTAATTCCAAAGTGGGAACTCATTTTATTTACATGACCAAAATATTATTATCAGATATAAAATTTATAAATTTTAGTATTGTCAAATATCCAGTCTTTATTGAAATTTCCAATTGTTCATTAATAAGAACAGGGCTTTAGAGTCTACTTTTCCAGCTACTTCTGTATGGCTTTTTTCTCCGTTTCTGTAAAACGAGGTTAAAAGTCTCCCCTGAAAGGTGTGTCCTGAGGATTTAATAAGGTGAATTATATAGATGTAGATATAGATTCCTAATAATGAGTGTAGAACTTACAAGTTACTCAATTTAAGTATATATACATATAATTTTTATAAGGCATTTTAGATACTTTTGGAATACGCATTAAAGTAAACCAGCCAAAGCGAACTATAAGAACTTTGAGTCTGGGAAAACTGCAAATCACACTCTGACCATCTTCTGATTCTACCTTTGTTTCCTCTCTTCTCCTTTCTCTGACTTCTGTATTGTGATTTCTAGATTGTGTTGTTACTTATGTGGAGTCCCAGGGATGTGACTGTATGGAGATCCAAGGACCTTGCTTCACTTCCTTCCTTAAAAGTATTTATTAGTGTCCAAAAGAAAATGACTGTCACCTGTTTGTCACTTAGAAATGATAACAAACAAAACCACACTATGATGTTGATGATTTGACAAAGAAAAACAAAGAGTGGCAATGCATAAACTTCTGTATTTATTTCAGATCATAACTTTGAGACTATGGGGCAATTTTTAAGCAGCAGAAATTTCTCTGTGTATCTGAATCCACAGAAGGAAAAGCCAATTCCAACTGTGTACTTATAAAATTAACTCATCTCCCCTAATGTAGATAGAAGGTCAATCTCCATTACAGACTTTTCCTTGTTTTTGATATTATTTCAAATGAAGCATGGCAAGGAGAGGTATTAAATGTATTAGCATAAATTGTTACATTGAAGCTAAAGTCCAAAAATATGTTTAATGATAAATAATGCTTAATTGCTAATAAGGAATGTCCAAATTTTGCCTTTCATGAATGGCATATGTGTGAGCCCATTTTTCGACAGTCTCTCTACCAGTTTTCCTTTTCCTTTTTGCTCATTTGATACGTGAAAATACTATCTATTTGTTTTAAATTGCACTTTTTTGGTTTATGGTATGGTTGAATATTTGATATTTTATTGCCTAGTTTTTTAATGTCTTTAATGAATGTTTACCTGATTCTTACTTTTTTTGAACACTGCCTTTTTATATTGAGTGTTTTTATCATATGTGCATGGTACAGTTTTCAGCAACCTTTGGTCCAAGTTGCCAAACTGACTCTGAACTTCCCACATTTTTGACTGATATTGTGTGTCTTGAATACTAATAACCACATGGCATTTAAAAGTTGAGGATTTTAAAGTATTTCATAGTTAATGAATTCCCATCCCACTGCAGTGTTACAAAGGCCTTTCAAAGACAATAAATTAAAAGTGACATTTTCCCGTGAGTATGGTCAGAGAGATGGCAAATTTATAATCAGAAACAAGAATCCAGATATCAATACTAATTTCATCCTCTCTTTTTTGTTTTTTTACTTGTTTTCATAGGAAATGGAAAGCTTTATCTAGTTAGGGCATCTGTGAAAGTCAAATCAGTTTTAGGTTTGTTTGGTTTGGTTTGGTTTGGTTTGGTTTGGTTTGGTTTGGTTTGGGGGTTTTGGTTATCATCTTGTCTTCTTTGTATGAAGTCCACCCAACAGAACTTTGGTATTTACTAAGATCCCTCTACAGTCTTGTTGGGTGATGGTAAATACTCCATCAAATAAACTGAAGAAGCATTTTTCTGGGTGCCCAGAACTGTGTTCTGGGAGACACAAGAAAAGGGAAGAAATAGCTCTGTTACACCCTCACAACACTGGATTTTGGGAGCTTCTGAGAACATACCTTTGCCTAAACAATTTTGAAGTTATTTTTTGCCATTTCCTTCAGAACCTGTTTGTACTACCATTGTATTTTACTTAAACTGAAATTTTGGAAAAAAATTAATGCCAATTTGATCATTATGTATTTTACTAACCTTAATTTAAAAAAACAAATGGCAATTAATCTACCGTATCTTTACCCCATACTCCCTCACTGGCAAATTCGTCTTCAGAGGGGAAACAATGCTTTGTCATTATTGAAGATATTCTAAAGAATACCATCATCAAATTCCCCCATCCCACACACACACACAAAAAAAACAAAGTTAAAAGAAGGTTTTTCTGGAGTAGAAGTTATATTTGGACAGCTAGTGGATCAACTTCATTAGTCATTGTTTCCTTAGGGACAGGATCAGTGTGTGGCATATAGTAGACACTTGATGATTTTTATTAAATAAATGCATTAAGGGAATTCAGAATTCTAGGATAATTGAATAAAGCAAGAATTTACCAATGTACCACTGACATTGAGGATATTCTTCATATCCAAGGAGCAAATACCTCCTTTGTGCAGGTTTACAAGAATCAGAATTTAAAAAAATAAAATGGTATTTAGAAATTACTCAAGCTATTCAGATGTCTATAAGTGAGCTATTATTTGATAAAGAAATCAGTTATATAATATATATAAATTTGTGCTTCCAAATAAGATAATCTACTTATTATCCTATTCTACTATGTGGAAAATGTGTTAGAATAATAATATGTCATGGCAGTTTTCTAGGATAACTAACTCTAACAAACAGGCATAATTAATTGGAAATGACAGGATCAATATTATATAGTAGGATGATTTGATATGCAATTGAGGCTTAATAGATTAGAAAATATAATTAATTATTTAATTATAAGGAAAATGTCTATTGTTTGTAAATTGTCAAGTGATTGTATAATAAAAATAGCCCACTAATTATTTATTAATTTAAGATAACCATTTGAGAATTTGGGGCAGTAAAATAATTTTAGTTATAAAAAGGTTAATTGAGCATTTTTTTCTTCTTTTGTGAGTCTTGGCTTCTCTGACACCTAACTAGAACTGTTGATTCAATCTTGGGTTCGTGCTTTGAGAACTTTCCTTTCAGAAATTGCTGTCATTTGAGGATAAAATGTCTGTATCTCTCTACCTCATTGACTCCCCATCTGTTGTCAACAATCATTTGAGAACATTTCTTATTTTCCTCACGTGTCTCTTATTTCTTTTTCTCTTTTTAACAGTTTCATAATTAACACTATATTGTGGTAAATATCCTTGGGAAAAATTCTATAAAAATATTTCAGTGCAAAATATTTACATTACAGAAGACTTGAGGTAATCTGACTCTCATAATGATACCCAAACTCCTTTTCTTTTTATTGAGGAATGAATGTTATACATTTCATTGCTGCTATTGTTGTTAGTAAATACAAAATAGTTAGGTAAACTAAAACAAACTGGATGTGTGGTTTTGGTTTCTGAATAAAAAATTGACATCCTGAAATGATGAATTATTAAATTCAGGATAAATTGCTAAAATTTCCTCAGATTAACTTCAAAAGTGACATTTGGTTTATCTAGCCTGGTAGGTGCATCAAACACCTGCCATGTCATTGTCAAACTCAAGAACATCATTTCATTCAAATAACACCAATTACTTAAAAATACATTTCCATATATTCCTGGATGTTATTCCAGGTATGATGCAGAGAAGAAACTGATTGTAACATTGAAGAAATCAATAAGTGTTTGTAAGCAGCTTCAAGTAGAGGGTAGCATTTTGCTTCCCTGGGGAAGAAATAGAGATTGTGTTGGGAGAAAGGATGGGAAATACATTTCAAAACTAATTTGCAAGCATACTTCAGGTAACAAAATTAGAATTAGTTTCTACAAGGTGAAATTTTTTACATTATTGTGAAGAATAATAAGATAGGACCTGGAATTGTTACATTATTTGTTCATACTCAATATATTATCCTGATATCATTGATTTAGGGATATACATTAAGCATTGTGGAAAGCCTTCTTATATAAACTAATTACAGGCTTAGAAGTCGGGAAATAACTACTATAAATATTGCACAGATAAACAAGTTGAAAATAAGTATTTATTTTGGATAATTCAGCCCAAAATTTCTTACAGTGACATAAATTGAATACTAAATGTAATTAGTCATCTCTTGCATGTTAATTAGTGACTTTTATGACATTTTGAGACATTAAATTTAAATAGTTCTAAAATGGCTTGAACATTCCCAAATTTTGCTTCTGCCTCAATTCTTACAGATGTTTAACCTCCAGAAATGACAGGATGATCCCATCTAAACATTTTCCCTACTTGCATACAGCATGGAGGAAATCCTCTGATTTCATGGTATTAAAATACTATAGTAATAGAATTGTATTAAAATTTTCTTGGAACAGAAAGGAAAAAACAAAGTAATTTCTATCAGACTAACCTTAATAACCCATGATCAAACATAAACCTTAGCTCTGCTTCATTCTTTGCTCTGCCTTCCTTGACTTTGAGAAACACATTCCGTACTGAATTGGGCAAGATCTTGGATTATGAACTCACAGATTTAAATCCTACCTGTGCTACTTAGTAGCTGTGTGACCCTGGAGAATGTACTTGACATCTCCGAATCTTTATTCCCTCATATATAGGCTTGGATAACAGTAGATCTTGCCATACAGATTGTTATCAGAATTAAATGGCATGCATGTAAGGCACTTAACATAGCCTCTAGTGTATGTTAATTGTTTAACTGTTGGTTATCAATAGTATCATCACTGTAGTCTTTAGAACTAAAAATGAAACAAAAGGGCAAGACAAGAGAGAGCTGTTGGAAAGACGTATGAAATAAATGAAGATTAGAAATAAGATGGGAAGGCATGGAGAATGTCCAGAATGTCCTAGGATAGGCACTCGCAAATATTATCATGCGCATAATCAAATACATTGATGAAACAACAAAGAAAGTAGCTAATATTTATTGAGCAATTACAATATGCCAGAGCCTTTGAAGCAAACTTGTTCACCCATTTCAAATAGAAATGGACTCAGATTTCCAGTGCTGGTGATAGAACCAACCAAAGTCTACCAGCCTTCGTATGTCTATAAATAATGAGGCTGAGGAGAAGACAGTTTCTCTGTGGCATGTCTCACCCACAGAAATGCTCATGTCATGATCTTGGGATCCTGGGATCAGGCTCTGCACTCAGCAGGAAGTCTTCTTGAGATCGTCTGTGTCCCTCCATCCCTGCCCCTGCCCCCACTGACTCTCTAAGATCTTTAAAAAAGAAAAAGAAAGGGACGCCTGGGTGGCTCAGCCGTTGAGTGTCTGCCTTTGGCTCAGGGCGAGATCCTGGAGACCCGAATTGAGTCCCACATTGGGCTCCCTGCATGGAGCCTGCTTCTCCCTCTGCCTGCGTCTCTGCCTCTCTCTGTGTATGTCTCTCATGAATAAATAAATAAAATCTTAAAAAAAAAGAAATTTGATAGATACTAAAGATAAAATAAAATTTGAAAGCTCCTGTAAAAAAAAAAAAGACATTATAGTGTCTTTCAATTTATGATGAAACTGAGGCTCAGAAAATATATGCAGGTGGACCAAAGTCACATATTGAATATACTACTGACCAGGAGGAATTAGTGCCCAAATATTTTACTTCATTCTTCATGTTATCTTTTCATTTTTTCACATATCATTCATTATGCCTCAAGTCTAGAAAAACTACCTCCAAATACACCATCGAACAACATTATTCCTCTAATAAGCTTCCTCTTTTCCATTTGAAACTAATTCTTATAATACTTGGGCAGTGGGGAGGGACTTTTGATATATCTTTCAGCTTCTCCTCAACTTTATATCATTACCCTTCCTTTCAAGACTAAGAGAGAATAATGAATATTTTCTGGGATTTAAGAGGTACTTTGATACCCTGCAAGGTCAAAAACGTTGCTAACTATAATTCTGGTTTTACAGATTTCAGATTACATGATTAATCATCCAGAATGTCTTCAACTATTTTCTTACCCATAATCATTATCTATTTCCTGATGGCTCTTACTGAAACTTAGTTTTTCTAGTCAGGGTGTAGCTTATACTGATACATAGGATACTGGTTTCCTGGGGTTCCCTCTTCAAGAAATCTTATCTTAGGGGCACCTGGGCAGCTCAGTTGGTTAAGTGTCTTGACGCTTGGCTTTGGCTCAGATCATGATCTCAGGGTACTGAGGCTGAGCCCCCAGGAGAGTCTGCTTGAGATTCTCTTCCTCTTTTTCTCCCTCTGGCCCTCTCCCACTCACACTTGCTCTCTCTCTAAAATAAATAAATAAATAAATAAATAAATAAATAAATAAATAAATCTTTTTAAAAATGAAATATTACCATAGATGTTTGGATGTATAAGCAAACACATACCTAAAACAAGTGGTATCAACTGACTGGACAAGTTTCCTATTGCTTTTCTCTTTGTGTTTTTTTTTTTTTCCAGAAAATACTCCCATAATTTGAGAATAGTCCTGATGTCTTTTTTTTTTTTTTTTAATTTTTATTTATTTTTGATAGTCACAGAGAGAGAGAGAGGCAGAGACACAGGCAGAGGGAGAAGCAGGCTCCATGCACCGGGAGCCCGACGTGGGATTCGATCCTGGGTCTCCAGGATCGCGCCCTGGGCCAAAGGCAGGCGCCAAACCGCTGCGCCACCCAGGGATCCCAGTCCTGATGTCTTTATTTAAAATATTTAGAACATTTATTGCCTCAAATGATTAATGCTTAATAATATTATTATAAGTCTAAACCAAAATAAATGGCTCTCTCCATTCAGAAAGTCCTCTTCCTGAGTTCAAAGAGGAATTAGAGATGCCTCACAATCTGATTTATATTCTTTGTGTATGATTGTATTTACCATTGACTTTAGAATTTAAGATTATCCACATTAGTATTTATTTTTCTTTTTTTAACAGAAATATGGTCCTTCTCACCTTATAAATCTATGCACGTGTTAGGAGACATTTATTTACCCACATTTGTTTTCATTAAGTGCTTCTTAGGGCTATTTTTTCCAACCTTATTGAGGTATAATTGACATGCACATATTTAAAATGTGCAATTTGATCAGTTGTTTCATTTTTAGAAGATAAAACTGTCTAGGCATCTAGGTGACTTGCCAGTACCTAAAAAGTTCTGGATTTTGAGGATATATTGCCATGGACAAAGGATAAATGAGAAACCAAAGAGTGATTCCTTTAGGCTAAGTTAGAGCATTATTGGTCTCTTACATCCTGCTTATGATGTTACCATGGAGATGATTTCTTTTGAGGAACATGTACTTGACATCAGAGTTAGGCTGTAAGGAACCTGGTGTGATTAGCTCCCTAAGACCATCTAGTTGAGTAAACATTGGACTAGCTTAATACAAATTCTGGCACCCATTTCCAAGTCGGAGGGAGGGTTTCCCCTCACACCAACAAGCAATGCTCTGACACTAGTTGGGTGTCCTACCAGTTCAACTCTATCAGACACTATCTCTACCTGGAGACAGCATTAGATTCTACAAGTAAAGCATTCAGTCCCACAAGAGTGCTCTCTTCCCCATTTCAGATACCAGTCATAAGTCCAGGTTGTCTCCTGTGCTTCTGAATGACCAGCTATAGATTGGAGGTTCGAACAACCTCCACCTTGGATTCAATTAATTTTCTAGAGCAACTTGCAGGACTTAGAGAGACATTTTACTTACCAGGTTATCAGTTTATTATAAAAAAATGTAATACAGGTGTAGCCAGATGGAAGAGAAGCATGGGGCAAAGTATACGGAAAGAGCGCAGAGCCCTCTCTGCCGTTTGAGTGAGCTACTCTCCTGATATTCTACATGTTCACCAACCTAAAAGCTCTCAAACTCTGCTTTTGGGGATTTTTATTGAGGCTTCACTACAAAACCATGATTGATTAAATCAATGGCCATTTGCCATTAAACTCATTCTCCCCTTCTGTCCCCTTCCAGATCAGGGAGTGAGACCAAAAGTTCTACCTTCTATTTAGGGTTGGTTCCCCTGGCAATAAGCCCCTATCTTTAGGTGTTTTCCAAAAGTCATCTCATTACCATAAACCCATTTGTGGTGGAAAGGGACTTGTTAGGAATAAGAGGACCCTCATTTTATCTTTATGGCTCTGAATCAATTTCAAGAACTGAGTACAAGAGACTAAATATTATGACAAAAACTGCTCCCATTGCTGTTATTGCTCAGGAAATTCTGAGGGTTTTGGGAACTGTGAGCCAGGAACCATGGGCAATAAACAAATATATATGTGAAAAATATGTATTGGTCATACAGATGGCCAAATATATTTCTTAAAAATCACAAAATTATATTTAGTCATTTAACTGATGTGTCTTCTTCCTATTATTAATTTCTGCATATTTAGGGAAAATTAGACTTTTATGGTCTTCCAAAAAAGGAGTTTTATTGGTCATGGTCTACTAGCAGATTGACATCAGCCTTCTTTGAAATCACTCATTTGGCATTTATTCAAGCATTATTATGTAATCTTGTGTGTAGTTTCTTCTTTTCCTATTTAGTGAATTTTATATATGAATCATCTTTCCAAAGAGATTTATAGATTTAATGTATATATCATCTGCAAAAGTAGTGTATAAGGTAACTAGGTAAAGATTTTGATATTCCTACAAATCCTAGCTCAGAGTTAAAAAGCAATCTTTAGGAGTTTGAGCCACTGAAGATGGAAAAAGCATACTTATCATGAATGACATATTATCCAAAAGACATGATATAATGGCATATGATCATGATGGGATAATATATTTTTATTACTCAAAAATTTTTTAAAAAGCAGAAATTAGAAATGGCACAAAATGCTCTTAATTGTACTCTAATCTTAAATCTACCTTTTACAACTGTCAAAGAGGTCTGATCTTTGAGGGCATGGGCAAAAAATAAAATTAAATAAATAAAATTAAATAAATAAATAAACAAGTAAATCACTAGTAGCAATTATTAAAAAATTCCTAGACCTTGGAATTATCTTACATAATTGCAATAATGTAGACCAGGAGTCTCAAGTACATTTACAAAACATAATTCATTGTTCTAATTCTAGGAACATATGCAAAGAGAAAACTGACCAAATTTTATGTGCTAAAGTTCCCATTAAAGAATTATTTAGAGTAATGGATATTTAGAAATTGCCTTTAAGTCCCAAAATTAGAGCTTGTTTAACTAAATCTTGGTTATCTATTCAATGGGGGTATTATGCATCCTTTAAAAATTGCTTATATAAAGGATATTCAATGGCACTGGACTAAAAAGAAAAGGGAAAGACAGAAAAATGTCACAAATGTTTTTGTTATTTAATTAAAAGAAACAGTAGATGTTTAAGGCACAGACATATCAAAATACTATTTTTCTATTTTCTCTAAGAAAGAAGTCTTTTAAACTTTATAATTTAAAATTTCCCTATTTTCAAAATGCTTTATGATGAGCATGTTAAGCATTTCTAATCACAGATTTACTTTAGGAAATCATTATGAGGAGTTAAATAATTTTAAATACTACCACAATTAAAATGTTATATGTATTTATTAATAGCATCATATCCTATAATGATGTGCATTATGTTTATTAGATAATATATATGTACTAATATGAGTTTATAAGTGGATATTCCAATACATATTTAAACTGAGAAAATCAATCATCACCCTTCCTCTTCCAGTGTTTATAAGGATCAGAGTATCATATATTTGAAAAGTGCATTTAATGTAAGGACAGCTGAGTTATTTAATTTTTTTTTTTATTTACTCTCTCCAGTCCTGAGATAAAATATATTGGGTATAGATAAATTTATGGATTCAACTACTCTGACCCACTTAGAACATCCATACAAAGTTGAGGAACAAATGGCATATTTACAATCAGAGTTTGCTGCATGGATGTGGATGAGTAAGTCACAGAGGATTCTTTTAAAGGAAAATAAGAGCTTTAAAATAAAACTCCTCACCCCTTATGATCACTCCCTTGCAGAGTTCATTTACTTTTATGGTTTCAACCATTATTTCTGTGTCAAACAACTCCCAAATCTGTATTTCCAACTATAATCACTCTTTTAAGTTCTGGATTCATATTTCATACCCAGTTCCACTTAGATATCTAACAATCACTGTAAACTGAAAACAACCCACCATAACTCTCCCCATCCAATAAACACGTTCTATTTTATAACTTTCCAATTTTGCTAATAGTATCAAAATGTGTCTGGTGTTCATACCCTTCCTCTTCTCTCAATATTAACAACTTGACAGTGTCTGAATTCCTCTGGCTCCATTAGCCACTGGATTAGATCAATCAGCATGGTCTGTTGATTTTCTTTTCCTGATCTTCTGCAGCAGCCACATGTACTCTAAGCTAGCCTTCAACACGTTCTAGCTGGAGTCCTGTAGTTGTCTTTGTCTCAGACGTCTTTAAGTACTGGCTTTTAATCACTGGCTTTTAATCAAGCCATTACCTCATCAGTAAGCTATAGTTAATTTAAAATGGCAACTTGGGAACTAAAATGCTGTTACTTAAATTCAGTCTGCATGTATCGAAAAGCACCCATTATAACACATCCTTAATATCATAGACTGGATATATGTTGAGAAAATTCAAACCTAAAGAGAAAAAGTAAAAATATTCAATCATCTTTCAACAAAATTTTATCCAGGCCCTAAGAGATTCTTAGATTTCTCTACCATATTAAGCAGGATAGAGAAAAGAATCATTCAAGGATGCACTAAAACAATGTAGTAGAAACTGGACTATAGGAAATAAGGAGAAATACAGTCCAGTGGTGGCCATAGAAACTGAGCATGCCTCTGTGTATGTGTGTCTGTGTATGTGTGTAAAACTTTATCAAACCCAAATATGTGTTTAAAATACCTGGTTCACATTCCACATACTCTAGGCTGAACAAGGATGCAAAGAAGCCTAAGACAAACTCGCAACTAGTTTACAATCAAATTGATGTTAGGAAATTCAGACATGTTAATAACCAAAAGTAAATAAGACGAAATAGAACACAGACATCTCCAAATCCTAACTTGTGTCTGCCAGTGTGTTTTAGAACAAATTTTCAGAAAGTTGGAGGCTATGTTAGTTCATTTTAAATGAAGGGAATAATTGGGATCCCAGCATATCCAAATCCCCAAATATATTTTTACAAATCACTAAAATATTTAACCATTTAAAGAATAATCCATTGAGGATTTCTACAGCATAGAATATTTTTAGTTATCAATTATCAAATTATTTAACATCTATTGAACCCAAAGGATATGTTGGTGTGCAGAATAAAAAGATTCTATACTGTGTCAGATATAGATTATATTTCCTTTCTGCACTGCAACAAACATGAATGACCATACATATTATAAAAAGAAGAAGGAAGAGAAGGAGAAGGAGGGAGGGGATGAAGAGAAGAAGAAAAAGGAGAAGGGGGAGAAAAAGAAGAAAAAAAGAAGAGGAGGGGGAAGAGGGAAGAGAAGAAAAAGAGGAAGGAGAATGCAAGAAAGAGAAGATGGAGAGGAAGAGAAGAATAGTAAAGATACTAAAGATGTTATCTAAGTTGAACCCAGGTTGATAGTGCCCACGGGTGCTTGGTAAATACAACACTGGAGCCCCTGAAAGGCTAATTATTAGGAAAGAAGGGGTAGTGGTTAGTGACACCAGGGGGATCTCATGAGAGGGATTGAACTGAGATGCAGCATTCTAACTTCCTTCTCTCAGACGTCAACATTTCATGATATATGAATACTTTTGTTAAATTAGTGTTGCCAATTGGGTCATGGATTTGAGATAGATCATTTTGCAAGTATATCAAAGTTTGGAATATTACATAATCAGATATCAAGAGAAACACCTTCTCATTAGCTACTGAATTGTGTGGTTGGGGTTATGTATGTTGTAGTAGGAATTAAATAGATGAAGACCAACAGCAAATCTAATGTAACAGGAAACACTTTAGGGAGAGTCATTTAAGTGGGTGCCACGGAATAGTTAAAGTATTCCTAGGCTGTGTGTAGAATAGAGAAGCAGAGATGCAGGGACAATGGAGAGGTTATTTGTAAAGCATTTACTTACCCAAGCACACATAAACACACACACACACACACACACACACACAAACACAAAACAATGAAATTACATAGGCAGAAATGACAAATTTACAAATAATATTCAGTGGTTGCAAACACCTGAAATTTTTAGTATATGTTCATAATATATGTGTATATATATTATGTTTCACTGTATATTTTATATAATATATGTGTATATATATATTATGTGTTCACTGTATATTTTATATATGTATATATAGAGAGAGGCACACACAATTTATTTTACTATTAACCATGACTTAGTGTTTAAAATTAGAAGATAGAAATAAAGAAAACGTATCTTCACCAGTAACATCACCTTTTAACAAGATGAGAGATGAAACATTGCTAACTTTATAAAGGCAAATGAAGATCTCCTTAAAAGAAAGTAACTAGCTAGTAATGCAAATCCAACTGTACTAAATTGTAACCACATTAAACTATTTTTAAAGATGATGTAATTAGAACTATGATATCTTATATTTATGTTTTATCAGATCAGAGATAAAGAGTGATAGCTATGTTTGTAATCTAAAAATCAGTAATCTAGTTTGATTTTTGTAATCTAAAATTCAAACTAGAATTAATACTGGATGCATTCACTGTGTCCCGTTGGCTTTACCTTACATATAAATTATTTAATCTAAAACTTCTACCTACTTTTAAATAAGCACAATCTATTTCTTATAGTTGCAATGTTAATTCATAACACTGTCTTTAAAACACTTTGTAAGTGTGTCAATTTTATTTTTAATTTTTTAAAATATTTCATTTATTTATTTGAGAGAGAGACAGAGAGAGAGTGAGAGAAATGGAGTACAAGCAGGGGAAGAGGCAGAGGGAGAGGGAGAAACAGGCTTTCCACTGAGCAGGGAGCCTGATGATGGAATGTGGGACTCAACTCCAGAACCCTGGGATCATGAGCTGAGCTGAGTCTCAACGACTGGGCTACCAAGTGCCCCGAATTTTAAATTCTGAAACAAGGTTTCTAATGTTACTGTAAGAACAGAATCTTAAAACACATGATTAAAAATTTAAAAGATATTGAGCAGCCTGGGGGGTTTAGCACCACCTTTGGCCCAGGGCGGGATCTTGGAGACCCGGGATCGAGTCCCACATCGGGCCTGCTATGTATGGAGCCTGCTTCTCCCTCTGCCTGTGTCTCTGCCTCTCTCTCTCTCTCTATATATATATATATATATATATATAGATAGATAGATAGATAGATAGATAGATTATAGATATAGATATAGATATATCTAATAAATAAATAAAATCTTTAAAAAAATTCAAAAGATACAAATATTCTCCATTCCATTCCATTGTTATGTTCCCTGGAGCACTTGGTCACAGGCACCCACAATCTCTCACACTCTCTTTCTTAAAGGCACACACAACCATATGTGGACAACTTACTTTAAAATACAAAACAACAAGAGGCAAGCAGGGCTAAAATCTCTTTATAGTCTTACTTATTCCTTTTTCATTGCCTTGCAAGAACAAAAAATAAAATTCCAGAAGGTGAAAGTAAAAGGTTAAAAAGATGTTTGGTTGATGTTAATAATTGAAATTTAAAAATTCAGATTTTTTAAAGGCGTACAGCTATTAAGATAAAAAATACAGTAGACATAACTGGCTTAAAAATAAGATAACATAGTTTTATAGAAATGTGAATATTTGATGATGATAAGGCCACTGTGACATCTTGCACACTGGCTATGGAAGAATTTGGAGTCTCTAAGTTTCTTCCACGAAAGAATAATAGCCCTGGTAACCAAGTTACTGTTATCAAATTACTGTTACTTCTGACATGTAAAATGATAAGAATTATTTCTCTTTTGGGACATTTTATTATACATTGGTCAAATTAAAACTGATTAGAGTCCTGTAATAGATGCTTTTGGTAGTCTAAAGCTAACTGGGTGGATGAGTAGTCTTTAGTTATCTGTCAAGGATGCTATGGATTCCCACCAAAGAAGGTAGTTTAAACTAAATGACCATTCATTCTCCATAATTCTACTGTTTTAAAAATAAATTTGTTTAAGATGTGTAAATGAAAAAGCTATGAAGTCTACAGTCTTGAATTAAAATGTAAGGCAACGATCCAGTACTCTAAGAGTGTCAAGAGTAATAAACTGCTAACATACCAGAATACATTGTTTTTACTCATTTAAGGCACATTAATAAAGTCAATAACCCCCCCAAAAAAATGAAAGAGAAAACCAAAATAATTGAAATATAAGACTTGTTCTCCACATGCATTCATATAATAAAGATGAACTTAGTAATTAGTTTAGGTATAACAGTGTGCTGAGCAATTAAAAAAAAAAAAAAACAAACCTGGTTTACACCTTCAGATAGGGGGTAAAGGGAAGACTTAACCAACCAAAAACCAATTACATGGCAGTCTATGCTTAAGGGCAAGATCATGTTTCAGATCCTATGTGCTATATAGTAATAGGTAAGTAGTTTCTTTATGAAATGAAATTAAGAAAACGGTAGGTAATGATAGGATTAAACTGAATCCTTTAGGCAGAAAAGATCCTAGTATTTGTGGGATTGGAAAAAAATATAAATGGGCATACCTAGCTTATATCCTGATCCTCTTCTTTTCCTACCTCTAGTTCTTCTTGCCCTCAAGGAGCCTCATACACATGCATATGGACACCCTCAACATCTGATTGAAGCTCTGCCTGTAACTATCTTAATACCTGGCCAACAGATGTTCTTTGGCTTAGCTGTCTATGTGTTCAATCTGCAGTGGAATTTTGGAGTTCTTTGAGAAAGAAACTCAAGATCTGGGTTTTAAGACTATGAACTTGATGAACATCATATGCTTTAAATGGGCTTGTTCTGTTGGCCTCATAGACCCCAGTCACATGCGGGGAGGGAGGTGACCATAGCTGAAACAAAGACAAAGCTAGCCTCTTCAAAGCAGAAAGTCTAGGGCAGAATATAAGTATATTCTGTGGTAAGAGATTATAGAAAAAGAACCCCAAAGCCTAATGACTAAATGAATATTAAAGATGAAAGATTAAAGAGAAACTATAGCAAATTTGAAGTTATGAAGCAAGAGTTAAGATTGAAGATTGACATAACTAAGGAAGACTGCAAAGGTGGATTGGGGTAATCGATTGGTAATTATTGGACATGTTAAATTTGTCCCATTTTTCTATAGCTCCAAAGTGAAAAGAAGCTGGGAGCTAGAAGATGAATTTGCTTCCAGTTTCTATGAGGAAGCAATAGACACTGTGCTCATATGAGCTTAAATTAAAGTGTCTTTGCAAGTAAAGAAACAAAGGTCTGTTTCTGAAAACACAAAGGGAAATTCAGTGGTACCTAGCATTCATGTCACTCTCAACTTAATAGCTGTAGTAAGAAATTGTTAACTCCCTAATGGATCTGCACACTCTTCCCTCCAAGGGCAGCGTTACACTAACACTTGAGAAGGAATTTTTTAGATTTCTCATAAGTGTCATCGTTTCATGCTCTGAACACTTCAAAGCATATGAAGTCAAGAGAACTGGCACTAAGTCTCTTTGAAATGTGCATTACAATGATATCACTTCCACTTCATATTACTCTCCATTTTTAGACACTACACACACAGCATTTGGGCCCAAATAAGATGTAATTATGGAGGAAAAGAATTGAAGTCAGCTTCTGCCTCTTGAGGTTTTAAGATCCTTTCCTCCTTTACTGCAGGTTGAGAAGGAATAGCAACTCTTGCGAATTCAGTGATGTCCTAAATGCCATGATGTAGCAATCAGGCAATCACTTGCCATCACATCATTCAAAGTTAAAGAGAAATTCAGAGCAGATAATTCTATTCCAAAAATTGGTAGTAATAAGGAAATGATGAAAGAAACTAGTCTTCTTTTTATTAAAGCCAAGATCAGTGTGTTAACACTTAAGCAAGACTTTTCTAACATAGGCAACAAATCTTTTATTCTCTCACTATTTCCCAAGAGTAAAAGCAAATGACATTTTCCTGTGTATTCTGAAAATAACATTTCATTTGTTCTATTGTGTTCCCACACTAGTCTGTTATATTTAGAATCAGTAACTGTGGAAAATGGAAATTCTGATTCCTGAGAGAAAGCAAGAATACAGTAATATTATTATAACTATCTAATTCCCGTGGAGAAATGGCTTTATTGTCAGACATGAGAGGACAGAAAAACAACCCTAAGCACCTGGTGTCCTGATAGATATTGAGAATTGCCTCAAATGAGAGCAATCTATTTGTAATCTTATCAGCACTCAATATATTGATCTTAACTACACAATCTATGAAAAAAAGAAAGAAGCTGGCTGATTTCTTTATCTTCATATACAATTTTTTTGTATGTGACTCTGAAAATTGGTCAATTTAAATAGCTCATTTTTAGAACCAAATGAGAAGTTTCTCAATACTGTGAAATACATCAATCCATCAAGATATAGTCATCACAGTGTGTCTAGCATCACCATGATCCTTAGCTGAAATCTGAGCAGCATGCAGGGGAAACAGTGCAGCAGTGTATGCTTTTGTTCTCATGGGAACTCACAATCAGTATGTGGTAGAGCAGGTAAGTCATCAGAGCAGAAGTCTGGAATTTGGTGTTCTCTTTTAAGACCCAAAACTTTCTCTTCAAGTACTCAGGAATGGTTAGGTCCTGAGAGACTAACCCTTGTGTTCATAAATACCTATAGAGTTGAAACAAACACCAATTTTCAGGTTTATTATTTTAAGATGGAAAATAACGTCATAGGGTCTTGAAATACTTCAAGTCAGTGTGATCAGCACATTTTCTCCTCTGCCATCCAACACTATGGGAAGCCAAATCAAAATCAGAAACCGCTTTTTTGATCCACCGTAAGAACTAATGGCACAGAAAGGAAAAATACCCACAAAGTTCATGACATCAGCGCCTTCTCTTCATGAGATGGATGTGCACAAGAGTCTGAGGGTAGCTTGGTGAGCATAGAAGCGAAAAAAGGCAACCAGGTGAATCAAAGCTTAATGTGTCTGCCTGAGGAAGCTAGACGCCTTTCTCATCATGGTGATGAGTTTTCGTTCAAGAATGAAAATACACATCCCCTTGGCTACAGAATTTTACAGTTTTATTTCTACTCCACAGTTGGACTTCTCACAGGAGGCAGAGGTGTTTTGAGATGATAGTTAACGTACACTTGTTGCTGCGTAGTACTTGAATCAGTGTGATGAACATCTTCCCTGGTGACTTTCCCTTTATCTCTGCTTTTGTGACTGACCAAATCTTTCTTCTGAATGACACAAAATTTTTTAAGTCGTTTGATACAGTTCATTTAAAGTACTGCTAAATTCTTCCAGCTTTGTAACTATTTTTTCTCCTATAAGTGAACTTCAAAATCCATATATATATAATATATAATACATATTATATATATTATTTAGATAATATATAAATATATATTATATATATTATATATATATTATTTAGACAAATATATAAATACATAAATACTTTTAGTTAGTTCTATATAGCAGCTTATGTATCCAAGGCAATCCATTTTCCTGCTTTCCAAATTCTTAGCAATTATATCAGTGTAGTCCTTAACATTGTCAACCTTATTTTATTTTCCCTTTTATGAATGATTAAATTATGCTAACAGGATTTAGGTAACTTATTTAAGATTACACATCTGGTGTACAATGATACTTTGATTCAAAACCAGCTGTTCTCACTCCTAATTCTAAATTCCTCACCACTATATTAAAATACCTGGAGGGTTTTCTATAATGCTTCCATTAGTTTTGTTAAGTTCCTGTCCTTATCATTTGATAATGACCTACCATCTTCAATATTAAGAGAAAAATGTTTCTGTACAGATACTATGGCTTTTTTTTTTTTTTTGGTCTTCTTCACAACAAAACCTATGGGTAACATTTGTTCATATGTAACCAACTACATCTTCCTTCTTTCTCATTGTTTTCTCAGTTGTCTGTGTGGACTTGCATCTGTTCAACTCTGGTGAAACTTACTTTGATCCAGGTCATTAATTATTCTACATTAACAAATTCAGTATCCACTTCTATTATATGCTTTTAATGTATATAATATTTTATATTTTTAAAATTTTAATATATTAGATAATATATTTGATTTTAATATATTTAATTTATAATATATAACATAAATGCTTCTTTTATAAAATAATTTCTGCTCTTAGTACAACTCTACAGGTTCTTGGTTTTCCTCCTATCCCATTCTTCTTTTCTATTATTTTCCCTCTAACTTAAACTCTTAATGTTTTAATGCTCCAGGTTGAGTTCTAGGTCTTCATCTCCACCTCTACGCTCCATCCCTAGGTAACTTCATTCTGTCTCATGAACTTATATACAATTTATATATGCACATTTGTATATCTAGCTCTGCCTTCTCCTGGAACCCCAAACAGTGTATTCAATGACCAGAGGTCTATTCATCATCTTTTACTTAAAACACACAAAATGGACTTTTTAACTTGCATCCATAGCCATCACCCTAGACCCTCACTCCTGCATCTTTCTTGGTCATTTCCATTTCACTACGCGGCATCACCAACTGCACAATTGCTCAAGACAAATAGCTAGAGGCCATCAGTAATACCTTTCTCTCTCCATTATTTCCAATCCATCAGGATATCAATTCACTCTATATTCAGAATCTATCCTGAACCAGATCATTTCCACTACTACCTGCTCACTTCTCTACATCTTGACTGCTGTCAGAATAGCTTAGCCAGCTGTTATTTCCAGCTTAGGTTGTTGCAGTAGCTTCTTATCTATTCTCTTTGCTTTAACACTTGGCCCCTTCAATCTACTTCTCTGCCCAGTATCTGGAATGACTATTTAAAAGCTGATCAAGTTTTTTCCTTCTTTAATCCTTACTGCCTTCCATTCTCTCTTTTGCCACATTTAGTCTTAAATATAAATGTTTTACCCTTGTCTAAAATATTCTAAATTGTGGAATCCTGTCTGACCGCTTACCTGCCTCTTAAAAGAACACTTGTGATTTTATTGGGCCCATGCATATAATCTGGGATAATCTCCACATCTCAAGATCTTTTGTTTAATCACATAAGCCATATGAGGTAACATCCACAGGTTCCAGTGATTAGGACATGGATATCTTTGGGGGCCATTGTTCAACCTGCCACAAATTCCTACCTTCCTCTTCCACTCAAATTTGCACCCCCTCACGTTGTTCAACGTGTACTAGCCACACTCCTTTGTTTATATTCTGGTCACACTCATTCCCCATCCTGTCTCTGAACTTCTCAGTTGCCAGTCACTCTTGGTTATTTTTCATCACAGGTCTCAGGTAAAATGCTTCCTCTTTAAGGAAATTTCCTCAACTGTCTGAAACCCCCTGGATATCTAAAATAGCCATTACCTCCAGTCATTCTCTACTTTATTACTCTGTTTTTCTTTAGTATATAGCTCATACCATTCTAAAAGTATCCAATGCATCTATTTTTTACATTTACTTTTTATCTCTGCTACTAGAACTTAAACTATGAGAGCAGGGAACTGCTTGTCTAGTTCACATCATTATAGCCTCAATTCCTAGAAAAGCTGTCTAAAACATTGTAAATGGTTAGCACGTATGGTTAGCACGTATGTCTATATAAAGTGAAGACATAAATTGAATAAGCAGTACCCCCAACTGGAAGGATTAGGGGTGTTATAAGTGTCATTTGATGTTCTCTAGATATATTCTGTGAAATCTGCCCTGATTTCTTTTGTTAGCATCGTTTCCCTATTTGGAAGGCATTCCATCATCCTCTCCATCCATTCAAACTCTATCCATTCTTGGTGGTCCAAAAAATCCAATTTCAAAAGCCTACTCTGCCATTAGAAAATTCCTCTGACCAATTACCTTTATCTGCCTCTGAAATTTCAGGAAACAATCTTAACACTCTTTTTGCACTTTTTGAATCATTAACTGGTCATTTATTCAGCAAATATTAAAAATGTATCTAATATGTACAAATAATAATTAATTGCTGGGTCTCTCATTACTTTCTAACTTCCCCTAGGGCAAGGATTATGTCTTATTTTGTCTATTTACTTTTGCATTAGTGTTACAAACTTAAGCAACACTCAGAATAAAGCTGCCTTATGATTAATTTAATAAAGTGTGTGTACCACTCAGAATAAGAATTTATCAAATGGCTTATAACTTATTGGTTGAACATGAAGACATTCCCAGGAGAGCCTGAAAACATTATATTTATATATAATCTCTGAGTGTCAGCTGAAAGTAGACAGATTGTTTTCCTAAAACAAACATGTTGTTGGTAAAAAAAAAAATTCTCAAAAATGATAAAATTAAGACAATAATGCAGATATGAAAGAAATATATCCTGACATTTTTTTCTACTCATTAAACTGTGAGTGAGGAAGGTAGATGCTATAACTGGTCAAAGGAGAATGTAAAGGACAGACATATTTATAGATCAAGAATATTGAAAGATTGTGCAAATGGAGGAAAAATTCATTTTCCATTGGAAGAGGTGGTTGAGAAGTCAATTGAATCTCTACCAAACAAAACAGAATTTGCATGTCCATTCACAGATGAAACAACTCACAGTTATAAAATAGCTCAAAGACAAGAAAAGATGAAGTTAGATAGCCCAGATGGATGTCCTATCTACAATGCATAGTTTTCCACAGGAGTACACATTTTTCTCCAAGTCATTCAACTCAGGTCTTTCTGTAGAGATTATAAGTGGTTTGTAACATATTTATTAAAGCAATAAAAAATGCATCCTGTATTACATTATAATTCGGAAGCAAAACATGCATATTAATATATATTTGTTTTTCTAAGTAAGAAAGTATTTTATACAAATTTAACATGTTCCTGAACACATATTGCAAATACTCTCTAATATTCTCTTTGCTCTTTGATTTCATTTTTGGTGTCTGGAGTTTTAATTTTTGTGGAATTAAATCAATTGATTTATCTCCTTATGCCTTTTTTTTAAAGATTGCATTTATTCATTCATGAGAGACACAGAGAGAGAGGCAGAGACATAGGCAGAAGTTAGAAGCAGGCTCCCTGCAGGGAGCCTGATGCAGAATTCGATCCCAGGACCCCAGGATCATGACCTGAGCCAAAGGCAGGCACTCAACCACTGAGCCACCCAGGTGCCCCTCCTTATGCTTTTATTTTATGTTTTCTTAAATTTTTGAGGTACTTGACTCCCATGCCCAATGAACAAAAGAACGTTTAACAAATACTTTCTTTTTGTTTGTTAATTTTTTTATTTTATTACGTACAGTACTGTAATTCACTGGTCTAATTATGTATTTATTTTCTTGATAGTTAACCACATGCTCTCCACCATATTACTTACTTCATTTTTGCTACATTAATAAAAATGCAATGTTTACATACTTGCAGAAGTACCTCACTATTTTAGAGTGGGTGGGTGTACTTATTTATGTGTATTTGTGTGAGCTACATATGAATAATGAGCAGTAAAATTTTGTCTCATTGCATTTTTCATGATTTCTATTTGATTATGTATTCATAGCTGTTTACTTCCTATACAAATTCGCTTTTAAGAATTCCTTAAAATAATACAAGGATAGAAGGTAAACCTTTATTGTTTCTTTTGTTCTTTGCATAGTTAAGACAGTGGTCTTACATTTTTGTGCAAAATATAAGTGGAAATACAGCTCATATTCGGTTGATATTAATATGTCCCTAAGTTTACATTTACCTAAGTTCTTATATTAAATTTCAACCTGTTCCTTTGTATTAGGACTGCTCATTGAAAATCGAATATGGTTATTTGAGAACATAGGTATGTATGTTTTACTGCATTTGTTACATATTGCTACATAACAAATTACTCCAAAATTTAGGGCTTTAAAACAGCAAGCATTCATTATCTCATAGTTTCTCTGGGTCAGGAATCTGGTAGCAGCTAAATTGGATAGTTCTGGTTCAAGGATTGATTCTTCTCTGGTTGCAGTCAGTGTCATCGCGGGTGGCAGATATCAGAAGCTGGAGCATCCACTTCCACGATTCTCATTCACCTGGCCATTGACAGGAGACCTGAGTTCTTTGCACTCTGAGCCTCTCTGAGACTGCTTTAGTAGTAGTCTCATATCAGGGCAGTCAACGTCTTTAGAGCAAGCAATCCAAGAGAATGTGAATAGGAAGTGGCAGTATCTTTTATGACTCAATCTTTGAGTAACACACTACTACTCCTGCTTGATCCTATTAGTCAAAACTGAGTTTTTAAATTCAGGCAACTGAACTTCTAAGGAGAGGAAGACTCCTTCACCTCCTGAAGAGAGAAGTATCAGAAAATCTGAATATATTTTAAAACCACCACATTTTCTGAAGTTAAAGTCTTTTATTTTAATGAAAATTTTTAGCAAATTTAACTAAATATGTTTCATTTGTCCTTACTCTTTCATCTTAATTCTCTCTGGTCTATTTGTTTCTCTATTCTCTTTTACCTGGATTTATTTTTCTGCAAATTTTTGCTATAAGGACAAAGTATACTTCTTTAATTTCCTCTTGTGACCTTTACATTTATGCCCTATTTTTAATTCTACCATGGTAACTTTTATTTTTTTCCTGGTTGCTTCATTTTATAATCATTGAATTATGATTGATACATGAACTTTTCATTCTGTTCAATATAAAATAATAAAAATATTTTTTGTATATTTTCCCATTTATTCTTTTCTAATTCCCCCTGTGTTATTAATTTTACCTGTAGCTTTTTGACACAATTTATTATTTCTAAACATTATTTTTTAAAGTATACTATCTTGGGGTGCCTGGGTGGCTCAGTTGGTTGAGTGTCTGCCTCAGGATTTTGGCTCAGGTAACAATCTCAGATCAAGCCCAGTGTCAGGCTCCACACTGAATGTGGCTCCTGCTTGAGATCCTCTCTCTCCTTTGCCCTCTGTCCCACCATGCCCTCAAAAATAAATAAACAAAGTACGCTATCTTTCCAATACTTTAGAATAGTTTTATGGGTATTAGATAGTTTTATGGGTGTTTCACTGCTTCATAGATAACTGAAAGAATTTCAGTTTCATATGAGTGAAATCCTGGCTGGAGAAGGAGTTGGTGGTACTGAACATTTTATTCCCAACCTCCTTAGGCCATTAGGAAGATGTACATTAGTTAAAACTTGACCTCTGAGGTTAGCAGGCTTTAGGGCACACCCTCTCTTTATCACTCAATAGCTATTATCTGTTTCTCTCTTCAGAGTGACTTATTTGTATCTTCTGCAAAGTGTGGACTAATTTCTCCCTTCTCCTTGATCTGCTGTATTTACAAAACCATGTAGAGTTAGTGCTATTTTATTTTTTATTTATTGCAGTGATAGTTGTTTCTTTACAAATTGGCTTTAAATCACTTGCAATATAATGAAGCCTTTGCCTCTAAAGGTTCAGAGTTTGCTTCATCTAAATTAAGTTCATCTCTTGTTTATTTCCTATTTTTTATTATAATCTATTATAATGTTACTAGTTTCTTCTTTAGGAGACATAATTTTGTTTATGTTTAATCTCTTCTCTTTTTCGGAGCTAATAAATTATTCATTAGGTTTTCTGTCATGTGAATTTCTATTTTCACTATCCTAATGTTACTTTTAATTCTACAGTAAAATTCTAGTTTACTGTTGTTAATTTATTAGAAAATCCAGCTACCTTCATTTCTACCTTTATTTCAGTCAAATCATTCTCCTTATCATTCTCATATTTTAGCAACTCTTGTTTCAGCTCTGATTTCACAAAGTCCATGTTTTATTGCAATTGTTTTTGAGAACACAAGGCACATGTTGTTGAAAAAAATGAATATATCCTCTGGAACAAATTTCTTCTAGAAATATTATTTTTATTTGACTCTGGAATATTACATTTTCTTACTATTGACATTTTACTGAATATTTTCTTGGGCCAATTTTGGCTTTCTATTTTCATTCATTCAATTGTAAGGATTTATTGAGATCTACTATTTTCCAAAACCAAGATGGATTATTTTGCTTGGGATTCTCTAGAAAAAAGTTATTAGACTTTGTTCTAGTACATGGTGGGCAGTACACTATGAGGAGAGCCAAACAATAAATATACCAGTACATATACTGGTCCTTTGGCCCTCACCTTTGGTAAAACTTTTGTATTTCCTTTGTAGCACACATTAATAATGTGAAGATATTGCCATTCTGAGGGAAGAGCCCACCTATCCACTCCCTATGCTGGTTGGACACTGGCTACATGTAGGAGCATGTCATCTTTTACTTTAACTCTTTTCAAAGGGGTATCCCTTGAGTTAATACCCAAGGCCTGAGGAGTCAACAGCAATGATCCATGCCAAATGGTGCCCATATCATTATTTGTTTTTATTTCACTTGATTGATTCCTGATTTACATTGAAGTAGATTTGGTCTCTGGGTCTTCTTTCAACCTGGTTCTTTAAGTTTTGCACCTGGAAAAACACCTTTAAATTTTCTGAGGTGTTTCAAGAATTATGAAGGCTTTCCTTAAAAAAAAAAAAGAATATGGTAATTATATTAGAACTCAGGGAACAGTGGAGATAGACATCTATCATTAACTGAACATAAAACAGGGATGCACCCAATCTTTCTTCTATTTTAATTAAATCTACCTGGAGCAGAGGAGGCTAAAAAATCTGAAGCATCTTGCTCACTTTTTATGATGTGCTCACAGTTGAACCTTTGTTTGGGTATATATTTAAACAGAGTGCAATTATCCCTTCTTAAATGTGTGCTTCATAAAAGTTTGGCCTTGTTTCATAGTACAATTTTATGTCGACTTTGGTGCAATTCACTTTTTCCTAGCCTGCTCATAAACTGCTCAAAATCAGTCTCCCATTTATTTTTTATATTCATCAACATCTCTCATTTCTTTCTTTATATTAATAGTGCCCATGGGATATAATGCCCTGTTCAGTGTGCTGACATAACCTATGATTTTACATCAAAACATGTATCTTTCTAATCAACTTATTTTTAGTTCAAAAAATAGTTGTCAGGTCAGATGATGTTCTACTACTTTGCCCTAATTTTCATAGTCTACAGAGAAAGATATAATGGATAATTCAGGTGTTGCAACTGCTTCCAGCAACTTTTTCTGCCTCAATGATTTTCAATTTTATTAGTGCAATAACAGGATTCAGAGTTTTATATAGTATTAAATTATAAATACACATTATCAGTATTATCATTCTGATACTTACAATGACTTTTTCTATTATTTTTAATAGAAAGAGAGTTTCAGTCTCGATTAATTTTTATGATAATTGACAATGTATTATTAGTAGCTCTGTACAGGCAAAAACCACTAAAAAGTAATCATATGCAGTTGGGTAGTGATATCTTTCTCATTTCTTCAGTTAACATACCTAAAACAAAGTCTATTATTTGTATGACAGATATTTTTCTAATGATGCTACCTCCCAGGGATTAAGACTAAAACAAACCCTTGATTTATCCTGATTCCTGTTTTGCCTTCACTCTCACTCCCATGGGGGCTTGGAGAAATGTTTAAACTCTCCATTCTTCTGCAGTTCACTGACATTGCTAGTCTTGACTTGAAACTGGTCTTTGGTCTTGCCTTTTCTAATTTGATGCAGCAGTAGGTTAGAGACCTCAAGGACAGAATGTTATTTTTTTAAATATTTTATTTATTTATTCATGACAGACACAGAGAGAGAGAGAGAGGCAGAGACACAGGCAGAGGGAAAAGCAAGCTCCACGAAGGAAGCCCGATGTGGAACTTGATCCCGGTGGGGCCGTGCTCTAAGCCAAAGAAAGACGCTCAACCGCTGAGCCACCTAGGCATCCCAAGGACAGAATGTTAAACGAGAAGAAAGGAAGTCAAGGCAGAGACTTAAGGAATGCTAATATGAATGAAGAGGCCAGGTAGGACATTAGACCATCCAACAGAGACAGAGAGAGGCAATGCAAGATGTGAAGCTGAAAAGCATCAGTTAAATTTAATAACAACCTTATACCTTTCATTGTAGCATGAGCAAAAGCCTGTGTTAAATTGAACAAGAGCTAAAGAAACAGGGTGGGTGTAGTTTCCTTTATTTATTGTCTTAAGAAATTTTAGTAAAGAGCAAGAGAACTGTGAGATGGGTGTCTGGAAAGCCATGTGGGATCCAAAAATTCTCTTGTTGCAGTTGCTGCTGTTGCTCCAATGGACACTATTAGGACATGGCAGCATGCCAAGGAAATACTGAGGTTGAAGAGTCAGATCACAGAGGGAAGTATACTGAAGGATTGGAATTCCTGAAAAAGCAAAAAGTCAGTGGGTTGGCCTTTTACAGAAAGGGTGTTAAAATTGGAGGGAGGAAGGAAGGCAGGATGGTTGCCTATGAAAGTCAAATTGTAGGTATGATAGCTAGAATTTGAGCAAATTCCACTGGATATTATCTATATACACAACTGAAATATCAATTGGAGTGGTAGGCTGAAAGTAATCTAGAAGATGAATCATAGTTTTAAGAGTGAAAGAGTATAAAAGTATCACTCTTGGATGTGGCAGTCTTTGATTCGTGATTTTCTGGAAATATTTTCTTTAATGTTATGAAATGAAATCTACCCAATTTAAGTAGCTCACCTATGAACAGAATATTAACATACAGTTTATTTGTTGGTTTGTTTTCCAGGCCCAATTGGTCAGTCTTTGTGTCAAATATAGAATGCTTCTTTGTCCTCTCCTAGTTTATATTACTGTTTTTCTACATTGGTGACTTTTGATTTGCTCTTCATGTCTTTTCATTTGGGAATTATACATACCATTTTTATGACTTTGAGCAAATAATACAACTTTTTTGTGGCTTAGTTTCTTCATTTGTATAATGAAGGAAATACCAGTATCTATGTCTGGTGGTTTTGTTTTTTGGTTTCTTTTTTCTGAAAGATTAAATGATGTAATGCATATATGATATAAGATAGCAATCAATATTGGCTGTTATTATGATTATTTACCTTATTTCCAAATTATAGAGTGATTTGTCAGCTTTTTTTTTTAGTCTATTATTTTATTTTATCAATTTTTGGTAAAATGTTATGGGGTCTTAGACATAAAACATTGCTCGTTTGTATTTTAGGAGTTATTCTAGAGTTTGATTTCTTTCATAACCATGTCAACAATTATTTAGGATAATATTATTTGTATGGATTGTACTCATATTTAATATACCATAACTTCTCACTTTTTAAGTAGCATATATGATTTTTCTTTACTTTTCTCTCTTTTTTTTTTTTAGGATTAACCATTTTTAAAAAAATAATGTTTCATGAAACATATGTAGACAATCCTATGTCTATGTATGTGGGTATCTGCCTATGTGGGTATGGTGATGTGTGGGTAAGCTTTCATGCTTGAGGCTATCTCCCACATGACCTTAGATCGTAATGGGATTGAATGAACAGAATGGGAATTGGGAAAGCATCAATATTTCATTTGTTAGGTTTTGAGAAAGGAAAGACTAGTTACCACATTCATTTCACAGTATAATACTTTCTCATTTTAGCATTTAGTCACTGTAGCTGAAGAGTTTAAGACACCACTTTAGTTCAGACTTCATGTTCAGTAATGTGATGCAATGTGGTTGTGAGGAAAGCAAAGTTTTCACAGATTTTATGCTTTTTTTTCCTGAGTTCTTTTAAGTAGAAATTTGGTATTATAGGAGATTGCGTCCTTGTAAGTAAATTCTACTGTATTATTCACCCACTAAAGGAACACAACAATTCAATAAAACACTGTTTTAAAAATAAATTTCAAGAAAATATTTGTTAAAAATGTATAATCTACTCCTTTTCACATTATTTTTTAAATAAAAAAATATCCCTGGGGGAGAAGAAATGTATAGACAGCCTAAATATATATTACAAAGAATAATGCACTGTAGTTTTTTTCCCTTTCCTTCACCAAAGGCTGCAAACCCCACAACTTCCGGGCTTCTATTGCTATCTGTATTCTCATTACCTTTTTAAAGAACTTGCTCTGGATTTTCCTTCATTCAGAGTTTAAGAGAGCATGAAACCCCTTAGTGCTGTGCCCAACATGATTATGTTTTATGAATTATGATATGTTCTATGCTAAATACCACAGCTCTTCTTCCCTGAAGAGGAAAACCAGTCTTTTCATATGATAGGAATAAGCCTGGGATATCTGAAGCAAGATGATGGTTGGTACTCTGCAGCCCAGATTCATTAACACATATTTGATAAGACCATTAAGAATATCTCTTGTTCAAAGAGCATTTAAGCATATTTTAAAGTACTTTTCATTAAAAAAAAAAAAATACTAAAGTGGCTTTTCCAGAGCAGTTGCAGAGAACTTGAGTAGATATGTTATGGGCATAGCCTTACTCTCTGGTTGCAATTCTGACTACTCCCCAGAACTTCTAGTGCCAAGAACGGAATAACAGAATGTGATCTTGTCACATTCAACTTCTCAGCTCTGTGATGCTGGATAAATTATTTAACCTTTCCAAGGCCATTATTTTTCATTTAAATTTAACTAGTATCATGTTGAGGATTAAACAAGGCACTGATTAAGCTGTTCCCAGCATCCTCATTTGATAAATGTTTGTTCATTGTTCTGATTTCTACATCCGGACCCCAGCTTCACTCTGCACAATCTTGATCCTTATGTCTTTTACTTCCTTAAGAGTCATGTCATCTAGTATACCAGTGAAACCTCCAACTTAAAGCAGCAACCTAAATCGAATTTCCAATCTGATCCTGTATTACCTGTGAAATATCATTGGCCACTATACAATGGAATGAACTACTATCAAGCTATTGAGACTACTTGCTCATTAATACTAGAAACAACTATGCCCTCTCCTGGCATTTTCCCACTGCTTTCAGGCTTTTCCCTCCTTCTGGAATTCTCTTCCTTTCTCCTCCTTGTCTGTTTGAATCCATGCATTCATTAGAAAGCAAGGCCCACTTCATTCTTAAGATTTCCTCCAACCCCTACAAATGCATCTATTGTTAACATCACAAATTCAATATTTGGAAGAACAATCTAGCTTCAACTGAGCACACAAGGAAATTACCCAACTGTGTCTGCTTCTTGGGACTGCCCTTCTCTGTGGGTGGACTTCCCCCAAAGATGCAAAGCCAATTCTATTTCTTATTTGGCTTCTGTAAGAAAAAGCAATAATGTCTTCAAGTTGTATCTTAAGTAAAGCAAGTGGTACTCAGATAATCCATGGCCCATCTGATGCAGGTTACAAGAAAGGCATAGGAAAGGGAATTAAGAAGGGGGATTTAAGTGTCTTTCTGAACAGTGTCACCAGCTAAAATTTATGAGATTCAACAGTGTTGGTTTAGGGTATGAAAGATGAAGCTAGCCAGGAACTAATTAAGGAAGTATACAACTATGGCTGATCATTTAAATTACATTAGAATCATTTTAAAAATTCAGATTATTGGGTTCCACTTCTGCAGATTAGAGTTCATCATAACCGATCTATGTATTTGCTTTCTTTGACAATGTTTGGATACTTTTGATGAGCAGCCAGCTTGAGAACGTTGTGTTCTGGAAAGCAGTCAGTCATTGCACTGCTAATCCCTGTGGGATCCATAGTCAAAGCAGCCTGTAACAACTTGGTGACTGTAGTTTTGAAAGCAGCCTACACCCAGTGGGAGAAGCCTTGCTAATTGATCCATGCTAGAAGTGCTCAGGTCACCGAGTCTCTTTCATTAACTTCTTTGCATACTAAACAATCCTTTTCGTATCAGATTCTATCTGATACCAGCAAGGTTACCTTCTCCAGACAGATAGAGGAAAGCAGTGAGGAAACAGTGCAAATTTGTGACCTTGATCTTTATGCTGTATCTGTTATTTTGGGAGGATGAAACAGAGACAGATCTAAGAAATTCTAACTCCCTCATCTCAAAAAATTCATAAAAATAAAGAACCATGAAAAATAAATGATTAGACAAAGTAGAATAGAAAAATAGTGGACGAACATAAGTTTGCAGACCAGCTCTACCAGTTGTTAGTGACAGCTAAAAGATCGAAAATATAGGCATTCATTCCTCTCCATTAATATTCTGTTCTGTTCCATCACACATCATTCTATTTCATTCCATTCATCTCTGATACAGATACTTTATGGCTGTCTGCAAAATCAGTTTTTCCTGCAACTTCTAATGCTAACATCAACAAGCAGTCTATGATTTTGCCCAATCCCACTTTGGATTCCCAATTTCTTATGATCCTCAAAGGAATCTCCTCATACAAATCCATCAATAATAATAACTATTATTATTGTTATTACTACAACCACTTTTGTTCCTTTTATTACTAATACTAACTTTGCATGAGACTATGTGTCAGAACTTGCTTTATGTTGTTGTTATAGATATTATACCATTTAAAGTGATAGATATTAATTAGTTTAATCAGCAGCTATATTTCCAGCCATGTGGCTTTCAAAGAACAGCACAGCAGAGGCAGGGCATCTTAATTCAGTCTGAATCCCTTGCTTCTGGCAGGCTTAGGGTAGGGTTCTTCTCTGAAATGAACAACCCAGTTACCTTTCTACCTAAGATCTTTGAATTAGTTAGTTTTACAAGCAAGATGTGCCAGCCTAATTCACAGAATTGGTCTGACTTTAAGTTTCAGTTGGGTACATCAGCCTATAATCTTTCTGCATGAAGAGTCATTGACTCATACAAAAAAGTATATTTAAGCTAGTTTTATCCACCACTTTATTTATTATAAATAGATAATACTGTTGAGTGTTTCAAAAAGAAAGGCATATACTAAGATATTTTTACCCTTATGTCCCTCTCTCCCTGGTCTTCACCCCTCTGCCCTTTCCACTGACCAGGAAACCACTGTCATAAGTTGCTTATTAACATGATTTTACTCATATTTTTCCAATTTTCTTATATAAATGGTAGCATAGTAAACCCACATGCACATTGTTTTGATTTTTTCACTTAACATTATATCTTGAATATTTTTCCTTATTAGCTCAAACAGAGCTTCCTCATTTTAAAAATTTCTTTATTTAAACATACTTACAGGTGTACCAAATTTATTTAGCAGAACTCCTCCTCTTATGGAGACTTAAGCTACAGTGAATAATCTTGTACATTTGTTATTTTACATATATGATAATATTTCTATGGGATTAATTTATAGAAGCAAAACTAATGGCCAAAAGGTATATGAATTTTGATACTAGGAGAGGTTGCTCATGTATAGGGGCAAAGGGCATTTGGGAGATCTCTGTACTTTCTGATCAATTTTTCTGTGAACCTAAAACTACTCTAAAATATAAAATTTATTACTTTAGCTGTAAAAATGAAATAAAACAAAAAAATATTGAACACCTACTATATAATATATTATCAGGTTCTAGGGAGTACTAGGGATACAGTGGCAAATGTGCATGTGTGTGTGTGAGGATGTGAAGAGTGTTTATTTGTTTATTTATTAAAGATTTTATTTGAGAGAAGAAAGAGGGTGCATACATGTGAGCAGAGAGAGGGGCAGAAGGAGAGAGAGAGTATCCTAATCAGACTCCCAGCTGAGCATGGAGCCTGAGGCAGGGCTGGGTCTCAGGACCCTGAGATGATAACCTGAGCCAAAACCAAGAGTAGGATGTTTAGCTAACTGAGCCCCCCAGGCACCCCAATGAAGAGGTGTCTAAAAGATCAATTCCATTCAAAAGAAACAAAACTCATGATCAGTTTTCTAGGTTTCATTTGTGAGATGAAGGGAAAGCCCATTTGAAATCCCATATCATCATGCCCTCTTACTAATGCCTAAAATTATACAATGTGGGATTTTTTTGAAAGCAGCATTTTCTTCTCTGTGGCATTAAACAAGAAACTGTAATCCCCTGGTAAAAATGAAAACCAAAGGAGGCATACCTCCACCACTTCCCTGATCACACCAAATCATAATTGTGTATGGATCTGCCTCACCTTCTAGTTTCCACGGTGTCCATGTTTAGCATAGAATTGATACTCCATAAATGTCTGCCAAATGGGATTGTGTTAAGTAACATGTCAAAGCATTAGGTGATTTACTGTGTGTTCTGTTGTTTGGTTTATGAAATGTTCTTCTCTGTGACACGTAGGGTCAAACTGGCAGCCAGAAATCACTGAGTGCCCTGTGGTGAAGAGAGTTCTGCTGAAATGGGAGAGAAAAAGAAGCAGGAAAGAAGAAAAGGGAAAAGGTGCTTTCAAAGAAACACTTGACCCACTGTATAATTTTTCCACTAACTAACTCACACCATAAAAACCAATGCAGATGTCAAGGCCAGCAGTGTACTACATCTCACTCAGAAAGAGCATAGATTGTAGGGATTGCTTATTCCTCATCTGTGCCTTCTTTTATTTCCATGATAAACATATTATTTTTTTCCTCATCTGGTATCCACAGACAATTACTGGACTGTATTAATATTCTCACATTTGGTGAGAGAACAATCTCTCATGTTAGTATTATCACATTACTTGTGGAGATATATATGAAATTACTAGGTACCGGGTGGAGGTGTTATTTCCTTTGTTTTTTTTTTAATAATAAATTTATTTTTTATTGGTGTTCAATTTGCCAACATACAGAAAAACACCAAGTGCTCATCCCGTCAAGTGCCCCCCTCAGTGCCCGTCACCCATTCACCCCCATCCCCCGCCCTCCTCCCCTTCCACCACCCTAGTTCGTTGCCCAGAGTTAGGAGTCTTTATGTTCTGTCTCCCTTTCTGATATTTCCTACCTATTTCTTCTCCCTTCTCTTCTATTCCCTTTCACTATTATTTATATTCCCCAAATGAATGAGAACATATAATGTTTGTCCTTCTCCGATTGACTCATTTCACTCAGCATAATACCCTCCAGTTCCATCCATGTTGAAGCAAATGGTGGGTATTTGTCTTTGTTATGAAGCTATTCCACCTCAAGAAGGAGGATCATAACTCCTATTCCTTTATATTTGGGCTGTGCCTAGTGATTTCCTTCCAAAGAGTATGCTATGGAAAGGGAGTGGAAGCAACTTGGTGGTGGGTAAATCTGACAAATGTTACCTCTACCAGGTGATCATCGTAAACATCATCAAGATAAGTTATGTTGATAGGGTATACCCTTGATAAATTTGATGAGAATGGTTTTCCCTCTGTAATCTTCACTCTGAAATCCATAATCCCATCCTCATCACCAAAAAAAATCAGGGAAGTCCCAATTTAGGGCACACTACAAATTATCTGACTGGTACTCTTCAAAACTGTCAAGGTCATCAAAAATAAGGAAATCTGAGACACTGTTTCAGTCCAGAAGAGGCAAAGAGACCAAGACTAAATGTAATTAGGATCCTGGAACAGGAAAAAGACATTAGGTAAGGACTAAGGCAATCTGAATGGCCTTTGGTTAATAATAGTGTGCCAGTTTGTTACATTAATGGTGACAATGGAATGCCATGCTAGACTCTTCTAAAATTTTTTTTGTAAATCTAAAACTATTACTTAAAAAAAAGTTTAAAAAAAAAAAACGGCACCCCCTCTATCCTCCACATCTGCCCCATCCCACTACTGCTGCAGAGGTAATAGAATCAAAAGCCTATCAAATCGCCTTAATCTGAAATTCAAAAAGGAAGAAATATACCAGAAGCTGACCTGGACTACTTAATCATTTTTTGCTGCCTGGGATTATTTCTTTTACTGCTCACATCAATGAGTAGCTTCCATCTAAAATACATGAATTATATATAGTTTAAAATGGAAAAAATATGAGAAATTATAAAGAACAAAGTAGCAATAGATATTTCATACTCTGTGTCTTGGGGATTTCATGTCTGGAGACTGCAAAGCCAAGGCTTTCATATTTCTCTGACACAAGGCAAAGTCAAGCAAGCCCAGGGTTGATGAAAGACATCTGATTAAACATCTGATGAGAGATGGTCCTTGTGTGACAGAAGCAAGATTATACCACTCATGATGATTTAAGTAAAGAAAAACAGTTCCTATAAACAATTCCCTAGTGGGGATATTTCCCGTGCACACCTTTCCAGATGAAATATGTATATATATTCCTCCTTTAGTGGGTCTCAGGATTTTTTTTTTATTTTTTATTTTTTTTAATTTTTTAAATTTTTTAAAATTTATTTATCATAGTCACACACACACACAGAGAGAGAGAGAGGCAGAGGGAGAAGCAGGATCCATGCACCGGGAGCCCGACGTGGGACTCGATTCCGGGTCTTCAGGATCGCGCCCTGGGCCAAAGGCAGGCGCCAAACTGCTGCGCCACCCAGGGATCCCAGGATTCTTTTTTTTTTTTTTTAGCAGAAACATGCAAACTTTCTCTAAACTCAACCTTGTAAAAAGCCTATTTTAATGCAGAAATTCAGTGAAGGCACTAGTTCAGATTAAATATTTATCCCATCTTCAGCCTAGGCGCAAAAAAGGCTGCCTTACTGCAAAACAGCCTCTCCCTAACAATCTCCTTCACAAGAATGCACTGGGGCTGAGGCTACCCATCTATCACTGAAAGCCAATAATTACACTGAATTAGGTGTCTCTTGGTGATACGGGTTCTTATCAAGCTCGTGCTGAGCCTATTAAATTCCATTTCAATGTTAACAAGTATCCCCGGTCAATTCCAACCACAGTTCAGCAAGCTGCCACTCTCATGGCTGTCCAACAGTCTCCTAAGACTAGAGAATTTACTGCCAGGCCAAGCATTTGTTAACCACTGTCCCTTCTCGCAGAGCATTTCATTGGTTAGCAGCCAGGAAAACACTCAATGAAGTTTTCATTCTGTTGGTTCTTCTATAGTACCAAGCATATACATAATATAATTAAATGTCAAGGAAGTTTATGTGGTGCTTAAGTGACTAGAAGGGATTCAAGATCTGGAAATTGGATCAGATATATGAGATGGGAGGAAGCATACATTGTTTCATTCCTCCTTCCAGACCTCAAAGACTTCCACTAGCTGTGTTTATTATTCAGTTATACTATAAATTTTTTCTCGGTGCTTTATGAAGTTCAAATAACTCCATTTATCAAGAGGAGTATAAGTTATTTTAATGTTTTATTGCTACAGGGAAAAAAAAGCTTGGTGTTTGAAATATAATTCTTATGAAACATATTTAGTATAATGGGAGTAAGGAAATGGGGGATCAACATAAGAAAAGTAAATGAGTAAACTTATTATATAATAAAAACAAAGAATGAGGCCAAGAAAGAAAGTCATGTAATTTTATATGTTCTTCCCACTTTGTATCTCTGCAGCTTCCTACCTCCCAAATCAAATGAAGGTTTACTTTCAACCATTAAGAAATTGGATTCTAATTGACTGCCTCCTCGGTGTCAATTATGCTTGGTGAACTATTATGCTGAAAATGTGAGGGCTTTGTTCAGAATTATTTAGAAGAGCAAGCATGGGGCTCTTCTACAGGTGGAATGCACAGGTCAGACACACATGAAGTCAGCCCTGTCAGTACTCCATTGTCTTATATCCCCTCTTGCATAAACACACAACATAAACACATTCATCTTCTAGATAGAAACATTGCAGAAACAAAAGCAGACGACTCTAATGAAAATGATAGCCAAAAAAGAATAGGCTTTCCTTCGAATGGAAGGCCTAAGGTAAACGCACAATATGGGAGAGAAATGATGGTGTGGCTGCTCCCTCCACTCTTAGGGGACCTGCTGCCCCCATTTCAACTAGCGGTGTCCATTTGCTGCCTTCTGGATGCCCAAGAGCCCCCAAACTTGTTGTTTTGTCCTTACCTGTCTTTCACGCTTCAAAATATTTATTCCTCTGTCATTAGGCTTCCAAGCTTCTGGAAGCTGCTTTGTAACAACTACAAAGTTAGAAAAAATACATAGGCCAAGGGGGCTGTAATGTGCTAATGTCAATATTTCTTTGGTAACTTTAACATGAATATTTCCCCCCAAAATGGGGAGGTGAGTGAAAAGTGTTAGAAACTCTGTAGTTTAGCTTATTGACAATAGCCAGAATTTTGGATCAAAGCCTTTTCAGAAAGAAATGCCTCTAGTGATGAAACTTTCAAGGTCCATTGCTGGTGCATGCAGATAAGGCTGGGGCTAAGGTAGGAATGGAGTAGTTGGAGGACTTTGTCCAAATAAGGAGGATTTTCCATATTTATTTCTAGTTAGTTACCTCCTGATTTGTTTTCAGCGGATCTATATTTATGACCAACCATTACAATATTATCACACTATTATTTAAATATTAAATTATCAAAATAACCCAAAGTATGTATAAATGGTAAGAGGGAGTTTGTAATATTCATAATAACTAGAACTAAACCTCCTGAATTTTCCTTGAGAATACACATTCACATCTAATCAACATGCTTTTATAAGGTGGTTTATCCGTTGATCTCAAAGCACTATTTTTATTAAGGGGTCAATAATCCTACTGAAGTAGGGACTTTAATATTTTAATGGAAAAAAAGGAGAAACCTGGTAATCAAGTTGTTACAACAGGCTGGAAACCACTCTTTTATATTTGGAATACAATTTCTATAGATTTTAAGACCCTTAGAAAAACAACACATTTACAATTTTTAAAAAATCACTAACATGTATTGATAGCTCACTATGTAGCAGGCTGCATACATAAATAATCTTAAAGCAAATGTATTAGTTGCATATAAAATGTGAAAAGAAGCATCTTACCTCCTAAGTAAATGGAAAATCTAAAGAGAAAAACTAGTAAGAATCAGTGTTTATAAAAGTATACAAAAATAGATATTCTGATACCTTATTAGTGGAAGCGTAAATCAAAAAAACCTGTTATTGAGAATCATTTTGCAGAATATTCACATCTTTTAAATTATATAATTTACTTTTAGAATTTACTCTTACATTATAATCAAGGATGATAATTATTGTTTCTAATAAAAAATAAAAGCTCTGTAGTTAAAGAAAAACTGGTTAAATTAAGGAGTGACTGTTGTGTGTCACTCACTTTGAAGGTGTTCAGAATATAAGGATTAATGAAAACTGATGATGTTCTGATCTTTATTCATCTTACATTCTACTGCGGGAAATACAAAACAAGTAAAATGAAGATATACATATATAACATAATATGAGCTGGGTATAATTGCGATAAAGAAATACAAGGGAAAATGTAGAAGAGCAAGTCATTGGTGATGATATTTTTGATAGGTTGGTCACAGCAGAAGTCTCTGAGGTGGTGACATTTGAGAATAAGAACTACATGAAGTGAGAGAAGGAGTCATGACAGTGTCTGGGAAGAGGTCTTAGAGCCAGAGCACACAAAAGTCCTCCAACCATTCCATTCCTACCTTACCTTACCTGCATGCACCAGCAATGAGCCTTGAAAGTTTCACCACTAGAGGCATTTCTTTCTGAAAAGGCTTTGATCCAAAATTTTGGCTATTGCCAATAAACTAAACTATAGAGTTCCTAACACTTTTCACTCACCTCCCCATTTTGGGGGGAAATATTCATGTTAAAGTTACCAAAGAAATATTGACATTAGCACATTACAGCCCCTTGGCCTATGTATTTTTTCTAACTTAGTAGTTGTTACAAAGCAGCTTCCAGAAGCTTGGAAGCCTAATGACAGAGGAATAAATATTTTGAAGCATGAAAGACAGGTAAGGACAATACAACAATAAAAAAAAAAAAAAAACAAAGACCCTCAGAAGCAAGCTTGGCATGTTCAAGGATCGTGAAATAAGCAATTGTGGCTGGAGCCAAGTGAGAGAAAGAAGGAACAGGTCAAAGAAGCAGCCACAGGCAAGGAGTCCAGGTTCTTCTATGCCAAGGCACATATTTAGGTTTTTATTTTCAGTATAATGGGAGGGAATGGGTGAATTCTAAGCAGAGGAGTACATGGTCAGCCTTATGTTTAATTAATTGAAGTGGTAGCAGAACAGAAGAAAGGAGGTTTCTGTAAAAGATGAGAGTAGTAATGATTACCTAAGATGTCAGCAGTAGAAGAGGGGAAAGTCTGTAGAATATGGATTTTTTTTTCTTTTTTCTTAAAGTTACTAGAATTAGCTGATGACAGGATGAGGGTTGTAAAAGAAAAGAGTGACGAAAGAATCCAGGGTTTAGGCCTGAGTAATTGAGCAGTGGAGTGGGTATAGTTGATTGGGGGATACTGAGAGGCACATGGTGGTGAGATAGTAGCAATGAATTGCAAACAATGTTCATACTTTAGAAGACTAATTAATAAAATAAAAAAGTTATGAGGTATAAAGGGTACAAAAGTGTAAGTACAATAGGATTGTATACGGGTGTGTATAGAAAAAAGACTAGTGAAAATCGCTGATTAGCACAATTATAGCTGACTCTGATTTTCTCCATCATTTCACTCTCTATTTTCCAATTTTTTTTTACTATAAACATGTGTATTGAATCGGGAGGAGTATCATTGGAAATAGCTTTGAAGATCATGAGAAAGATAATTGGGGTAAAATATGGTTGAGAAAGCCCAGCTGCTTGAAAATCAGTTGAAGCATCTGACAAACACAAAACACAGCTGGCATGGAGGACAGAGATATTATATAATTTGAATTCTTTACTGTCTTTGCTAAAATGAGAAAGAAATGGAGGAAAACATTCTTTTAAAATAAGAAGATTGCCATCTATTTTCTAAGTTGAACTAAAAAAAAAAAAAATCCCAACAGAAAATTCTTAGCAATCCATGACGTTTTCAAGATTTCTGACTAAATGTGTTACAGGAAAGTGCACTGACCGTGCAACATTCTACACCACTGCCGCACATATGGCACATTCCCAGATTATTCTGTACCAATTTTAGGAACTTAGAAGTGGCCTTCAGAATACCAGTTTTTATTTTCCAGGAAAATGAAAAAGTGTGCCAAAATCATGTCATCTAATTTTGTGCAAATTTGAAAAATAGCATAAAGTACATGTATGCATCAAGAGGTAAAGGAAAGGACTACCCCTAATATGGTGATGGTGTTTATTTTAGGGTGATTGGATTTTAGGTGATGCTTGCCTCTATGAGCTTATGTATTCATAAACAATGTACATATTTTTTCAAAAATAATGTACCTATATTATTAATGTAGCCATAAAATATTTTATTCTGAAAAAGCAATGAATGAGGATCATAGAAAATTCAAAAAAGTAAACATAAAAGAAAATATAGGAATAAGTAAGAAACTATGAAAATTAAAATAAATGGAAAATGAAGATTATAACAAAAAGAAGAAATCCACTGTGATCAAGATTTTACTATGTATAATATATATATATATACCTATATGAAAGTTTATAACACATATACTGCTAACATATTTACCCATATAATCTATTCTTTAACTCTAAAATGTTTAATATTCGAACAGTGTTAATCAAGGAAGGTTTATAGCAATGCATTTAACTTGTCCTTAATAGTTGAAATTTTGTTGTTCGTTGTAATAAAGAACACTTTTGTGAGCATTTCCATAGCCAAACAGTGCTGATTATTTCCTTTGGGTCAACTCCTTGAAGTAGAGCTACTAAATGACCTAAGTAGAAAGAGTCTTTGGTATCTTATTGCAAGGTTTGTAGTTTACATACTACCACAAGTGTGGAACCAACCTATTTGCGAATACTTCACCTACAGTGCCTTTTATTAGCATGCTCTAAATTTTTCTCCATTGATCATTTTTTGAAGTCTCATTATATGTTTAAATTTGCATTTTCTGTCTACTAGAGAATTTGTGTAATCTCATGTTTATAAGCCATTTGTATTTCTTAATTCATGACATCCATTATTAGTTTCTTTGCCCATGTTTCTATTGAAATGTTAATCTTTCCTAAAGACCATTACATAATAAAGATACCAGTATGTTATATGTCATAATAATACAAGTATGTTGACAGGTTGACAAGTAATTCCTTTCCTTTGAGTTATATTTTATCATCGTCCAGAAATTTAGATACTAAATTTTACTCACATATTCTATTTTCTTTCTAATTCTGTCAGTCACTTTGGGAAATTCTTCTTAACACTAAATTTAAGTGAATATTCAATTATGTTGTCTAATATGGTTTTATTTTTTACATAAGCAACTAGTTTAAGAAAGTGAGGTTTTTTTTCTTTATAGTTTAAGGTAGTTCTACTTTTCTTTGTCTCCATATGCCCAGCCAGTTGATGAATGATGATTTTTCCCACTCATTCAAAATACGAATGTCATTGAATGCTAGATTCTTAAATGTGCTTAAACTTGTTTCTAGACTTTATATCCAGCTCCTAGTAGTCTCCCTTGTCCTGGACAAGCATCTCAGCCTTGTTTATTTTTGCCATAGTAAGCTGAAAACGGCTCACAAAGATAATCAGATCCCAGTCCTTGGAACCTGTAAATGTTATCCTATATGGAAAAATAGCCTTTGAATATGTGATTAAATAAATAAGGGTATTGAAATGAGATTATCCTGAATTTTCTGGGTGAGATTCCTTTTTTTTTTTTTTTTAAGATTTTATTTATTTATTCATGAGAAACGTACACAGAGAGAGAGGCAGAGACACAGGCAGAGGGAGAAGCAGGTTCCATGCAGGGAGCCTGACGTGGGACTGGATTCCGGGTCTCCAGAATCAGGCCCTGGGCTGAAGGTGGCACTAAACCGCTGAGCCACCCGGGCTGCCCTGTTCAAGATTCCTATGCAATTACATTGTGTCCCTGTGAGAGAAGCCAAGGAAGACTCAACAGAGAAGAGGCCATAGAAGGCAGAGAAGAGAGAGATTTGAAGATGTTGACCCAGACAATTGGAATTACATGGCTACAAAGCAAGAAATGCTGGCAGCCACCCAAAGCTGAAGCAAGCAAAGAACACATTCTCCCTTAGAGTATCCAAAAGAACATGGCATTGTGGCCACCTTGATTTTGGCCCATTGATGCTGATATTGAACTTCCGGCCTCCAGAACTGTGAGAGGACACATTTTTGTTGCATTAGCCAAATTTTTGGTAACTTGTTACGGTAGCCACAGGAAACTAACACGGAAGCATTTTTTATAAAATTTATTTTCCAACAATCCAAGACTCCTTTGGAACATATTTTGCTAAATTTTCATAACCTTTCATACTCATTCTGAAACTGTTGAAGGTCCATTCTATGGCCAACACTGATTGATATATTTTTCTAGAAATATTGGTAATAATTTATCATATTCTAACAAAAGATGCCTCTAGTATTTTTCATAAGTTGTACTAGATATATGGACTACTCTATTAATCAACGGGGATCATGAGAATATTAAAATATGTTTTCCCATTCAGGAATTTCCATTTTGTACAAGTGTTATTAAATGCACTTGGCTGAAATTGCATTGCACTTTTCTCTTATAGGTTTGGGTGATAGTTACTTGCTGAATTTATTCCAATATTTTTAAATAGTTTCTATTGATATTGTACATAGAGACAGGCCAAAGAGTTACTTTTGGTTTAGACAAGTTTTGTTTTTTTTTTTGTTGTTGTTGTTGTTGTTATTTGGGGTTTTTTTTGTTCATTTGTTTTTACTCTAGAAGCTAGCAGAAAGAAAGAACCCTTTAAAAACAGAAGTAGCTAGTTTGAATTTTGAGATTTTTGATAATCAAGTTTCTATTGCCTTACAATTAATTTCATTGGAGGCAATAAAAAATTGACATTCTAGAAATAAACTCAGTGTGGCGATTGTGAAGTATGAATACATAAGAACAATAATAGATATAGAGAACTGGGAATATCCATATGAATTATCAATATAACTGAAGTAAGAACCAGGAAAAAGAAACAGGACAGGTATTCAAAATATAATAATAGGAAACATTCCTGAACTGGAAAAGACCTACATGTTAATATTAAAGAGCTCATTATACTTTATGTAAAATTAATAGATATAACCTTCCTTTGTATATGTCCTGGAATCAGTTTTTGAGCTGCAAATATAATTTTAAAAATGTCTGCAAACATCCAGAGGGAGAGGAATTGGGTAAAGACAAATTTAATTATGATGGATCAAAATTGTCATAAGCTTAATTTCTCTGCCACACCAGTAAGACCAAAAGATAATGGAACAAAACCATTGGCTTTAAAAAAAAAGATTTTATTTATTCATGAGAGACACACAGAGAGGTAGAGACATAGGCAGAGGGAGACACAGGCTTCCTGCAGGGAGCTGATGTGGGATTCCATCACTGGAGTGATCCCTGGACCTGTGATCATGCCCTGAGCCAAAGGCAGATGCTCAACCACTGAGCCACCCAGACGTCCCTAAAACTATTGGCTTTTAAATAAGAAAAGCATTTTACCCCCAAAAGCTATTTCTTATGTAAAAAGTAATAAAAGAGACGCCTGGGTGGCTCAGCGCTTCAGCACTTGCCTTTGGCCCAGGGAGTGATCCTGGGGTCCCGCGATTGAGTCCCACATCGGGCTCCCTGCGAGGAGCCTGCTTCTCTCTCTGCCTATGTTTCTCTCTCTCTCTCTCTCTCTCTGTGTGTGTGTGTGTGTGTCTCTCATGAATGAATAAAAAAATAAATTCTTTAAAAAAATAAAAAGGTGACAAAAGATGTTCTAAGCTATGCAAAGACTCTAATAATATATATTTAAACATATAGAAGATACATCACACAGGCAAAAAGATTTATTATCAAAATCATAAGTTTAAGATATGGATTATAGGGCAGCCCGGGTGGCTCAGTGGTTTAGCCCCACCTTCACCCCAGGGTGGGATCATGGAGACCTGAGATCCAGTCCCATGCTGGGCTCCCTGCATGGAGCCTGCTTCTCCCTCTGCCTGTGTCTCTGCCCCTCTCTCTCTCTCTCTCTCTCTTTCTCTCCATGTCTCTCATGCATAAATAAATAAAATCTTTTTAAAAAATGGGGATTATATAAATCATGCAACTTGAAAATACATTAAGCTTCCCCTCTATCAGTGAGAACAGGGAGGGTAATGCTTAATTGTGTGGACATATTGATTAGTCTTTTCTTAGGGCTCTTTCTTACTTGGTCAGGATAATCTCTATCCATGGAGACTATAGAACATTGAACCTCAAAAGGAAGGGATTGGGGCCTTAATTCCCTATCTTCTTTAAAACTTTACTTAGCTCTCTGGAGGGGTTTTTGAGAAGGATAGCCTTCACCAGGCTAAAAACTGGTCATCCTAAGCTCTTTCTCTATGACAATAGGTGACTTGTTTGCCTAAATGACAGGTCATTCAAATATTTAGGAAACTATTACTGCTCCTAATAATGTGATTTTCTGTGTTTTCTTTGATTATCTGATGACAGCTTAAAAGTCTGTTCTAACTCCCAAATTATAAGCAATTTTGGAAGTATTTATCTAAAAATGTTTCATGGCATTATGGCATAGTATATATTGTGTTCGGTATAAATATATCCAGCAGAAACAATTGAATATCTTAACAAGACATAAAAAAGAGCATCAGCCAATCAGAATGGATTCCTTGCAAATTAGAACAGAGTTATGTAATAACTTAATTAGCTAGTCCTATATTCATAAATATTTTCAAGGTTTTCAAATTTATGAATAATATTGAAAAATTATGAGGTGATGTGTGTGTATGTTCTCCTGTTCTTTTTCTTTTCTTTCTTAAGTAAAATTTCAAGTAATGCAAGCACTAAATCAGAGGGTATACACATTATAAATTTTTATACATATTTCCAAATGATTCTCCAGAAATAATGAACCAATTAAAACTCTCACAATAGGATGCCTCACCCTTCATAATATCATCACAAAAAGTATTATCACCCTGTGTCAGGAATGCTCAAGACCATTTCCAGGTTCACTGGGAGACTCAGCAGGTAGTTTTAGTCCCAACTATAGTTTATTATAACAAATTATACAAGGTAAAGTCAGGAAAGGGAGTAGGCAGAGGAAGCCAAGGAAACAAAGCACAAACTTCCAAGAGTCTTCTCCCATTGAAGTCAGGCAGGGCTTGCTTAATTCCTCATACAATGAATTGGGGCAAATGTATGGAATGTTGTCTAGGAGGAAAGCTAATGAGACTCAATCCCTAGGCTTTTTACTGGGGATTGATCATATAAGACTTTTGCCTACCACATACCACAACTCCAGAGTCCAAAAAGGAAGCAGGTAGCCACCAGAAAACATACTGTTCATATCTAACAACTCTGATGATGGGAAGGATGAAGGCAACATGAGCAAATATGAAGCACACCAAGAGGAAAACAATGTCCCTGAAACCTAGAGTAAATGGCATAAGCCATTCACCTCATTCCAGGAGTCACTAGACCCCACTTGCCTAAAAGTTTGGGTATGAATACTAACTCATACTTCCACATTCTGTGTGAAATTTAGGAAGTTATTTAATACTGCAAAGGCCTCAGCTTTTAACCGGCGAATGGGTAATTTCTTCGAGTCATAAAGATTCAATGAGGACTTTTATTTTCTATCAAGATGAGAGTAACAGAGACAGGTCTCACCCTCCCACATATAATAAACAAAAACCCAAAGTATATAGGACGATGTTTTTTGAGACACTGGACACCAAGCAGTGATTCCTAGAAGACAGGAAACAAATAATGTGAACCCTATGCTTCCTCCAGCTTACTGCCTTGAATGTGTTACCAGGAGGGGGACGTGGGGGGGACCCAGGCAGACCCCAGCTGACTCCATGAGTTGAGGAGCAGAGCTGAGAGTCCTTAGCCACTAGCACTTAAAAGCAAAGGTACTAAAGAGGGGAAAGTTGCACAAAGAGAAATCCCAGAGATCTGAAGAAGGTCCCCATCAAGAATTCAGCAAAGGAATAATCATTAGCACAGCAACATTGCTACTCATAAGGCACTTTCTCTTACCTGAAATGGTATAATATAAATTCTTAAAAAATGGATGTATGTCATTCTACCCTTGGATCAACCATGGATCCCAGTGGAGTGTTTTGCAGAGTATATACCAAGTAACTGTTTCCTGGAGTTGAATATTAACAATCTATAACCATTTGTCCCAATTTCTATATACTCCTGATTTGAGGGGTATTTAGTGTGTCTCTGACTTCCTTCTTCACTGTACTTCTTGTACAGTAAGAGGGTGTTATTATTATGAGTATTTGTTTCTGAGCCAATTTCATATATATTTTTTAAATGCTGGAACATGGTGATACTCTAGGTAGAATATGATACCAAAAGCCATACATATATGATCATATATATATATGAAATTCTTTTCTTACTCTGTAAGCTCCTTTTTTATGACTAGAAAAATTCCATTTCTCTAAATATGGGCATTTGTATTTTAAGTGTTCGGTCTGCCTCCAGGTTTGTGTGCTTAGATAAACAAAAGCTGACTCTCTTTCTGAAATAGAACAATATAATGGAGAAAACTGAAATGTAATGAAATTTATGACCCAGATCTGATACAGAAACATGAGTGGGTGATAGGCTAAGCTAGTTAAGAATTTTTTCTTTGGTTTTGTTTTTTGCTTTTCCCCAAGAATTCTCTGGGGTTTGAAAGTCTATTTCATATTGGAAACTAGCTTATTACAATGTTTTGACTTGATTTCCTATGACAAATATTGTTGGCAAAATAAATATGTATAACTCTGAAACCTGCAGTGCCTATCTGCGGCTGTGTATCTGTAGAATACGTAGCTCTACATAGCTGGTTCTTTCATCAATTTGCATTATGACATTTCTCCATATGAGAACATAATAGGCACTGAAATTGTGTCTTTAGCAGGTCCTCACAGCTTAAGAAAGTTTTGTGTACAATCCAGAAGCATCCACTGTGTTGTTTTCTTGTCTTATTGTGTTTTCCTATGTATCTCGCAGGATAGGACTTATTGTTCTATGAATATTCATGCTGACGTAAAGACCCTAAGTTCCTGAGCCCTCTGTCTCCCTTATGGTATCTTGGTGTCCATATGATATTCTCTTGGTGTCTATATGTCTCTTATTTTGTCTACGGTATCTTATAAATCATGTCATAACTAGCTGTGAGACTTATTTTCGATTTTATAGTCAAATGGCTTCTGTTGAGTTTCAAACCTACTATGAACATAGATAGGTAGACTTGGGCAGGGAACTTTGTCTCTTCAAATAGATGATGCCTCCCAGCACTGACTCCAGAATTGCTGAAATGATCACCATAGAGGTTACAAGGGGTTCTGTGAAGCCCTCTCTGCATCTCTTAGTTTTGTCAGGCTTTTGGCAAGATATTCCCTAGATCACTTGCAGCTCTCACAGACTGTGTTTCTATCATTCTCTAATTCCAATTTTGACTTGAGAAGAAGTAGCCCTGCATCACATCAGGGAATTTGGAGGATGCAAGAGAATATCGATTTGGGATCCTGAGGCCATCAGAGTAATAGCCAATAGGTTATGTCCTCAGTAAATTATCTCTTTGTCATTGTAACATCAAACTGGCTTATCAAGCAGCTGAGAAAAGACTTGTGGAGTGTGTTATTCCATATTTAGAGTAAAATACAGAAACATAACCTGCCATTGTAGCAGCTCAGTATTTATTGATTAATACAACCCTCTTAGGGTCCAATCAGACAGTGTGATTGCTGAAAACAGATTTCCAAGTAGTGAAGCATATTAAGTCAAACATTAGACTGCATCTGTGGCAGAAACAGTAGAATTATATACAATTGTATCAGAGTATATTTTATCAATAAGATGATACTGACATCTTGCCTATTAGATTTCTCTGGGGAGGGAGAGTCTATTCAATTAATCAACAGTTAAACATATTGTTCCCCAAATTCAGAAGGTCTAATTCTGTTTGTGAGAAGTCATAATGATGATGATTTTATTAATAGCTAATGCTTATTGGGTGTTACTGTTTGTCAGGCACCATGTTAGGACTTCCATGTATTTTCTTATTTAAACTCCATAGTATCTATGAAATATTGTTCATTTCCCTCATTTTAAAGTGGAAGAAATGGAGACACCTGGGTGGCTCAGTTGTTGAGTTGTCTGACTTCCACTAGGGCTGTGATCCCAGAATCCTAGGATCAAGTCCCGCATTGGGCTCCCTGCATGGAGCCTACTTCTCCCTCTGCCTATCTCTCTCTCTCTCTCTCTCTTTCTCTCTCTCTCTGTGTGTGTGTGTGTGTCTCATGAATAAATAAATAAAATATTTTAAAAAAACAAGTGAAATAAATGGCAGCTGACTTTCAAGATTATACAGCTAGCACGGTGTAAAACTAAGCTTTGAGCCCAGACAGTGGGAGTCCAGAGAAGTATCTCTTAATCAGGATCTGTTCTAATGAAGAGATAACTCCTAATATAAACATATTTTTACTCTTTGTTCAGAGTAAAAAAATATGCCTCATAGAAGGTCTTTCATCATCATCATCTCCCTGCAGAGGAGGAATGCAAACACCGCCATGATGACTGCCAAAGCAGGGCTAATGACTGCCTTATATTTAGCTTGGATTTTATTTTTTCCCACTCCTCTTAAGATATAATCAGCATACCACATTGTATATGTTTAGGTGCATGCATACATTGTGAAATGGTAACCACAATAAGTTTAAGTTTAGTTAACAACTATCACCTCACATAGTTACAATTTTTTCCTTGTGACATGACCTTTTAAGATCTATTTTCTTAGCAACTGTCCAATATACAATATAGTACTGTTAACCGTAGTCACCATGCTGTACCTTCTAGCCCCAGGATATTTCTATCCTGTAACTGGAAGTTGTACCATCTGACTATCTTCACCGGATCCCTCCCATACCCAATGCCTGCCTCCAGTAATCACCAATCTGATCTCTGTTTTTATAAGTTTATCTTTAGCTTCCCTATGTAAGTGAGATCATACAGTATTTGTGTTTCTCTGCCTGACCTATTTCAGCTAGCATAATGTCCATCCTGTTGTCATGAATGACAGGATTTATTTCTTTTAAATGGCTGAATAGTAAGTATTCCATTGTAAGAGAGTATATGTGTGTGTGTGTGTGTGTGTGTGTGTGTGTGTATCATATATATACCATATTTTCTTTATCCATTCATCCATCAGTGGACAGTGAGATTGTTTTCATGGCTTGACTATTGTAAATAATGCTGCAATGAATATGGGCGTGCAGGTTATCTCTTTAGAATAGTGATGACTTTTTGAATATGACACCTAAAGTACAAGCAACAAAATAAAAAAATATACAAGTTGGACTACATCAAACTGAAAAGCTTCCACACAGAAAACAAATGATCAACAAAGTGAAAGGGCAAACTATAGAATGGGAGAAAATATTTGCAAATACATGTATGATAAGGGTTTAATACCCAAAACATCTAAAGAATGTATACAACTCAATAATGAAACAACAAATAATCCAATTTAAAAATGGGCTAAAGTACATGAAGAGGTGTTCAACATCACTGATACTAGGGAAATGCAAACTAAAACCACATTGAGATATCACTCACATCTGTTAAAATGGCTATCATCAAAAAAACAAAACAAGGGGATTCCTGGGTGGCTCCGCAGTTTGGTGCCTGCCTTTGGCCCAGGGCATGATCCTGGAGTCCCAGGATCAAGTTCCACATTGGGCTCCCTGCATGGAGCCTGCTTCTCCCTCTGCCTGTGTCTCTGCCTCTCTCTCTCTCTCTCTCTCTCTGTGACTCTCATGAATAAATAAATAAATAAAATCTTTTTAAAAATTAAATATTTTATATTTATATTTTATATTTTAAATATTTATTATAAAATCTTTTTAAAAAGTGCTTGGAGGTTATGGAGAAAAGAGAACTCTTATCACGGTTGTTGAGAGATGTAAATTGGTACAAATACTATGGAAAATGGTATGCAGATGCCTCAAAAATTTAAAAATAGAACATCTATATGATCCAGCAATCCCACTTCTGAGTCTGTATCTGGAGAAAACAAAGTCACTATTATTTTGGACTTTAACTCCTGACCACAGAAGTCTAGTGAACTAGGTTCGATCTTGTGATGTCTCCTTCATTAAGTCTGGAATATCTGCCTTAGTACTTCGAGGAGTAAACCAGAGCCTCTGATGCAAGGACAGATCACATGCAGGATGATAAGCTGAAGGCAGTCTATGAGAATGAACAAACAAAAGAGAGCTTTACTCAACTCTTCCCAGCAGAGCCGTCATAGGTTACACACCTCAGGCTACTCATCCAAGGAAGCAGCCCTTGGTCCTGGTGGCAGCAAAGTAGACCCCGATCATCTGTTAAGTGAGATAGATAGAAAGCTAGAGATAAAAAGAAGACAGTTTGGGCTTACTCTGAAGCAGGAGTCCCTGTTAACTGCCAACCAGGAAACTCTTTTTTTTCCATATTCTATTTTATAAGGTAGAAGACCCCTTCCAAAGACGGCCCATTATATGACTCATGCTCTTTGAGTTACCCCTTGAAGATGAGTGTTCTTGGAAGCTGGAGAGGGCACTGGAAAGGAAGTGAGTGGTGAGGACAAGAGGCTGCTGAGCCAATAGAAGGGGTATAGAAAACAGAAAAGGAACCTCACCGGCTTGACCACTTTCTTTGTGTTCTCCTTGCTCTTTGTATTGCCTTTCCTCACTGCCCGTGCTAGCACATACAGTGCCTTGGTGTGAATAAAGAGTGTGCACCCCCTAAGGACAATTGCGGCCCAACCTCAGGTCCTCCCCTTGAGGAAGGGGATGCGGTGGAACATGGGTGCATTTGTTTGGCTGGGCAACTTCTAAAAGGCACAGTCTGAAACCCCTCAGGTAGTTGTTTTGCAAGTTACTGATAAATTACTCAATTCCCTGGGCATGCCGCATTTAACAACCCAAACCGAATTCAAGAACAAATAGGAATTTTAGGTGCTATGCTATGAAAATAAACAATAAAGATCTGGGGATCCCTGGGTGGCCCGGCTGTTTAGCACCTGCCTTCAACCCAGGTGTGATCCTGGAGTCCCAGGATCGAGTCCCGCATCGGGCTCCCTGCATGGAGCCTGCTTATCCCTCTGCCTGTGTCTCTGCCTCTCTCTCTGTGTGTCTCTCATGAATATATAAATAAAATCTTAAAAAAAAAAAAGCAACAAGAAAGATCTATGCTTATACTACACAGTTTTCTTCATTTAATATTATTGAAACGATTATGGTGATCTAGGGGTTGTTAGAAATTTCCTTGATCTGTACATGTTTTCTGTAAACTAAATAAAAATCCTGTGTTGTTTTTTTTTTCTTTTTTTTTAGAAAGCAAAATGCATTTCTTTCAGATGGCACTAAATATGATGGTGCTGGTATAAACTATGATAGCATGTAATTCTTTCTTACTCCTTCCATGTATCATGGTATGAGGGTAAGACAGGAAGGAAGGATGGCCTATTTGGCTCCTCTGCCACCTGCCTTCTCCACCCCCTGACATCCTTCTGGCATTTTAAGAAACTGGGGATGAAAGACAAAGCTCCAGCACCTGATTCTAATCTCAAACTCTATCCCCAGCCCTAATAGCACCTCAACTTCAAACTCTGTGACCCTAGTATGTCCAACCCTAGTCCCACGCATAAAGTTCCATTTTTGTTGAGAAACAACTTGTAGTAGAAAAAGCACAGGGGATCCCTGGGTGGCGCAGCGGTTTGGCGCCTGCCTTTGGCCCAGGGCATGATCCTGGAGACCCGGGATCGAATCCCACGTCGGGCTCCCGGTGCATGGAGCCTGCTTCTCCCTCTGCCTGTGTCTCTGCCTCTCTCTCTCTCTCTCTGTGACTATCATAAATAAATAAAAATTTAAAAAAAAAGTAATTAAAGAAAAAGCACAGAATGCAAGACCAGAAAAGCAGGGGGCTACATAGTAGCTGTTTAACTCGCCACAAGAAAATTTATTTCCCTAAAACTCACAGTAAAATGTGAAAAATAAAACCTCCTTTTCACTAGTGGTTAGAGAATTAAAGGAAATACTGCATAAAGAAGTTATTTTTTGAAACTATAAACTCCATAGACATAAAAGCATTTATCATTACTATCACAGATCTTAATATAAAAACCTCTCTATTTTTAAAAGTTCTTAACTATAAAACAATGTTAGAATTCCCTTCCTCACTGAATTCACAGGAACTTTTTCCTCAGGTTACAATGAGAGAATAGGTCTAAAAAGACATTGAACAGAAACACAGTGCTTCAAGTTTGTATTATTATTTTTCTTTCTTATGTGATTCCCCTCTTATGTGATTACCTTTAAAAAAAGTTCAGTATTAAATTTTTTGCTTTATAAGCTTTCTTTCACTTACTTTGAAATTATATCTTTTATTTTTCCTGGACTATCATTAATCTCAGCCCTTGCTAAGTCTACACAGGTTAAATAGAGAACATTACACTTTGTATCTTTGCTGATTTTCTAGTATTAGTAAATGTGACTCTGTGTTCAAACTCATTTTGGTTCTGATTGAGTAAAAGAGAGCTTATTCACTCATTGCCTTTGTCCTGGTTCTGTGTTTAATATTACAATGTCTGATTATAGTTATTCATTAGCAATAGCTAGGGACAATAATGTGATTGGCTAACTTCTTTTTCTAATCTAACTCTTAAATGTTGCCCCCCACAACACCCCATTTTTCTTTTGACCTTGAGGTAGAGTCAATTGCTGTTCTATCCACATTACTATAGGACCTTGTACTTCCCTGAATTACATTTCTTAACACACTATACTGGAACTATTTATTTACTTGATTCTCCCTCTACACTCTGACCTCCTTCAATTTCAATCATGACTGTGTCCCAGCATGCAGAAGCATAAATGCTGGCTCATAACAAAAATAGCACCTACAACTTTTATTCATCTCACCTTATACTGGGTTCTAATTGTTTTACACTTATGAACTTTGTTAAAGAATATTTTTAATGGTAAAATCATGAATCCCATACATACGTAAATGAACATACTAAAGATTTTACTTAACTTATACGGAAGGCACCAGATAGATGTTGTAACTCAAAGAAAGAGTAGAGGAAGCACAAATTTATATAAAGAAATGCTGAAATGAAGCTGCAGATAAAAACTTTTTCCACAAGGCCAGGAAGAGAGGTCAGCTGGACCTCCATCTGACAGAATGTACTGCTGTCTATAGATACGAAATATTTTTCATGGATGGCTCAGTGGTTGAGTATCTGCCTTTGACTCAGGGCATGATCCTGGGGTCCTGGGATCGAGTCCCACATTGGGGGCCCTGCAGGGAGCCTGCTTCTCCCTCTGCCTATGTCTCTGCCTCTCTCTGTGTGCCTTTCATGAATAAATAAATAAAATCTTAAAAAAAAAAAGATATTTTACAGCTGTAAAGTAACTCCCATGGATCAGAATCAGATCATCTGGAAAAATATACTCTAGAAAGTATACTTTTCAGTTTGCCAGAGCACAGAGTTTTCCCTATAACTCTTAATCCTCACAAAATAGACAATATTCATTCAATTTAACCAAAGTGCTAAATCTCACTATTAACTACATAGGAGATGCCGTTTTCCTGTTTTACCCACCACCACTCCCCATCTTCATTCAACATCGAACCATTAAATGTTTTGTATTGACCTTAGTAGACCATGAGCTTCCTACCTGTTAGTCTCAAATTCGGGAAATGTATAAATGATGGGACATAATGTGAGCGACTATGCAGAGCAAGCAGAAGAAGAGAATAGAAGAAATCCCTACGGACAGAAAGTTGCTGATAATAGCAAGCTATTTATTTTCAGTGCAGATTCGAATCTCCTTATACCAATCGTGGACTCTTTCTCTCTAGAGTCATCTTTCACCAGCCAAGCAAGTTCTCCCAAACCATTTTTTTCTTTTCCACATCATTTCTTTCCCGTTAGATACCTTTTGCTGTCTGACAGATAACTTGCTTCTTCTAGAGCATGGATTCCACCCTCCTGTGTCCTTTGCCTCATACCGCCTTTCTCCAGTTGTGTCTTAGAAGGCGGGGATTTTCCCCAGAGTGCTCCTTTGTACTTTTCTTAGATACCTTTGGGTTCCCCCCCCACCCCCACCCCAGTTACCTGGTTATGGACGAAGCAGAAGAACAGTGACAATTAAAATTTCTCCCCAGCAAGTTTTCACTGGGTTCAGCCAATCAGGATGTCAGGAACTTGCTGACTGGGATGGCTTTGGCTTTGATGCTATCAGCATGAAGAAAGGAAACAGCAAGGGAAGCAATATGAAAATCTTGTTTCTTCTGCGTTTTTTAAGTAAACTATGTTTAGTTTGTCAACCAACAAACTGATGTGTTCCTTTGCAAAAAAATCTTAGAGCCTGTTGACACAAGATAAAGAAATTGAAAGAGGGGCCACTTAGCAGGAATCGAAGAAGGAGGAGAAACTGTCTGAATACATCGGCACCTCCCTCAGATATTTTTAAACCCAAATTACCTCTCTGCATTTAGCTCTCTTGTTACTTAGCTCCTCTGAAGGTTAAAGTGGAGAAAGGCAGAGGAAAATTGAATCAGACAACTCCCTTGAGGATTAAAAGAGCTGCATGACAAATATTCAAAGTTTTCATAAACCTTAATAATTACTTTTTAGAATATTATGACAATGAAATCCATGACAGAATTGAAAATATTATACAAATACTGCTAAACGAGACTTAGAAATGTGGGCGAACCAGACAATCTATTTATATTTTTATCGTTCCTATTTTCTTGTCTTTTTTTAATATATTATCAATATTCTCGTTCAGTATGATCTCTGCCATTTTCAAACTCATAATCTAAGAAAAATCGATCAGTTGGAAAAGATTTTTTAAGTGGGGCTTATTTTTAATGGTTCATGGTTCATTTGGGAAGAGAGGCTAGAAACTTTCTTTATTGCTTTATGAATAGGAAAGAATTTGTACTTCTTTTCCAATCAATTATGGCAGCTTTCCCAAAGTTGAATTTGAGGTGAGGGTTGAAGATAGAGCCTGCCAATGTACTCATATAGCTTATGTTCTCCGACCTCACAAACTATTAAAAAGATAGGAGCAGCTAGGTATCATTCATCTAAAGTGCATATTGTTCAGAAATCAGTCAAGTGCACTATCACTGATTAACTTTTACTGCAAACATTTCTACTCAGGGTTCGTTTTATTTCTAGTTGACCAACCGGCAAGGCTTTTTCTTCCTCAGTCAACTCTATAGATTCTATCTGGCTGGTCTTTGTTTTTTAATACCCATCATTATAAATTAATTCAACAGCATGATGGATTCAAGCCATGCTCTCTGTTTAAATATGGATTGGTTAAGCTTCTTGTACATCAAAATCAATTTTATTTCCACCAGGTATTTGCAACATTTCAGTTATATAGATACGAGAAAGGTAAAATAATATTTTTTTACTTTAATATTTCGACCTATACCACATGACCATTTTATCTACTTATGATCTTTTATGAAGAAGGCTGTCACTAATATATGTTCAAATTAAGTTATTGGTAGAAAATATAAACACTAGAAACAAATTCAAAATTAAATAGAAAAAGATCATTCCTGGATTCATACAAAAGGTGATTAGTGATGATCTGCCTCTAAAATATAATATGAACTATTGGCTTCCTAACCAAAATTCAGTCTTAGGAAATATGCCTTTATTGGAAGTGCTCCTGAGCCACTTAATAAATATACTGTTGATATTATAAAGTATATCATTATAAATTGATGTTCTATTTTGCTTTAGCCTTCTAATTATTAATTTTATCAGACTACTTGTTCTACATGCTTCACTTCAAACAGAAAATTGTAGCCTCATATTTGAGAAAAGATTTCTCTCATTACAAATATGGCAAATCAATAATTAAAGAAGTTCTCATTTTAAATTTTATGCAGACTATTCAAAATGCAGATGCCAATGTAAATACAAGATCAGAATTTTCAATTAGTTGTTTATACTTCCTTCTTTGAGAATGCATGTAGCAGGATATCTTTGGAGGACTGACATCTAAATAGTTTATTTCCTACTGCAGAATAAATTGAATGTTGATAAAACCATATTATAGGAATAACAACTAGGCAACGTTGCCTATAGGGAATCAGGATAGTATAGAATAAAATGAAAAGTCCCAAACTGCTGCAGTGCATCCTAGAGTGCAATCTGCCACTCAGTTGTGAATCTCTATTTTAATTGAATTAGTTTTGTGCAAAATAATTGATTTCACAATTAAAGCATTTCACTACATGCTGGGCTGAGCAGTTGTCTTTAAGGCGTATTTACTTAACTGTCTTAGTACGTTATTTTTGTAAGAATAAGTACATAAAAAAATCACATAGAAAAAAAATCCAGTCTTGACAAAATTACTATCCATCACAGCTACTGGTACTTTTAAAGACTGGTCAGATGTGGAATAACGATATTAATAAGATCATAGGAAGCTATTCATACATGAAATAAAGAGAACATTATATTCATCATTTCAAAATTAGTGATGCCCAATAATGCATACAACTTGAATGAATGAAATTACACAGAATACCTAATTTTGAAAATATGGCATTTATTCATAGTATGTGATTATAAAAGAACACAAAAATCAGCTTAATTTAATCACCCAGTGAAAAACACAGCACTCATATATCTATGCATATGTATATGTTAGATTTATTTTAATGGAAGTGCAATAATTTCTGATCTACATTTCTCATTCGACCATATAAATGGAATTTTTTAAATGACATTAAAAATATTCTCCATAATAATTTTCAAAATCTGCATAGGACTATAATGCATGAATTAATGCAGTATGTTTTATATCCAAATAATGAATTTAACTGAAGAAATTGGGATTCTTTTCAAAAAATATTTATCTTGTGGTATCAATGCATTTTTTCTTTTTGACAATACATCTATCACCAGGATTGAACATTAAGTCAGATAAATGCAAATGCATCACAAATTTTGGGGATATTTTAACTTAAACATAAAAGTTTATTTGGGAATTAATTTCAAAAGTAATTATTTACATTTTTTTTTACTTTGGCAATAAAATAAAAGAAATACAAGCAGCAACTCTTTTTAAAATTCATTTTGTTAGGGCAGCCTGGGTGGCCCAGTGGTTTAGTGCTGCCTTCAGCCCAGGGCATGATCCTGGAGACCGGGGATCAAGTCCCACGTCAGGTTCCCTGCATGGAGCCTGCTTCTTCCTCTGCCTGTGTCTCTGTGTCTCTCTCCTTCTTTCTTTGTGCCTCTCATGAATAAATAAATAAAATCTTTTTAAAAAGTGCATTTTGTTAGCCCTCCAACTCTGCATTTTTCCTAATGAATAATTTAGATATTACCAAGCACTTTTGTTATGAGTCCTTCATAGTGCAAGCTCATACACATCTTCCTATCTCATTCTCAAGTGCTCATAATTGAACATTGCAGTTAAAGTACACACACACACACACACACACACACATTCTGTCACCGTGGATTTCTTTTAAAAATGCTATTGTGTTCTCTTGCCTCATAACTGTTTCTGCTCTGCCATAAATGTCATCTTCCCAACTGAACCTTATCCTGTAGGCATGTAACATCACAGAGCTAGATTAAGGAGTTTCCTGCCTTCCTTCCACACCTCTATGACTCCCTAGCATAATATTGTTTTATTTTCTCTCACAGACCATGAGCTACCTAAGACAGGGACCCTGTCCATTTAATCAACTGTATATTTATCTTCCAGAGTCTGACTTAGTGGCAGGTGCAATTAAATATTTGTTAAACAGTATGTGGTCTCTGGAGGAAAAAAATAAAATAAAATACATGAGGTAACAGAAGGAAAGCAAGCCTCTTTGTCATATTTCACAGCTATTTTGAGAGAAAAGTTTAAATTATTTATTTTATAATATGACTTTTTTCTCCTTTTATTTTATTCAATAATTTGTTAAATCCCTTTTTGAGGCATCCTTCACCCTGCAGCTTTATTTCATTGTCTTGTTTTAGTTTCTTGAAGCAACTGTTTGCTTCACTTACTTCCATTCTTTTTAAATTAAAAAAAAAAAGGTTCTACATTTTCATCCAAATGAAAATAATGCAATGTATTTATTATTTCTATGCTGCTGGTATTTGAATTGTTCCCAATAGTAATTAACTGGCCATTTTGTAAATAGTGCCTCTTAGGCCATTCTTGTACATGTAACTTCTGGCACCTAAGTGCGCATATAGACATACACACATACTTTAGAGTATATTTATCTATATATAGATCTATAGTATATAGAAATATATATAATTTCTGATCTAAGTTTGTCATTTGACCATATAGAGTATATAGATCAGAATATATATGTATATCAGAGATATGCACATTTTTTAGGGGTTTTTTCCCCCTTAAAATAGTTTTAGTTTTATAGATTACTTTGATATGTTCTTCTGTGTAAGGATCACATCTCTGGGAATTTAAATTTAATTTAATTTAAAGTTTTATTTTTTTTATATTTAGTTGTTTCTTTGCTTTGATTATTTTGTCTGGAATTCACATTTTTTCTTTCAAATTATCTTCCAGTATGTGGTTACATACCTATATGAAATGATGATGAGAAATTTATCATTTTAGCTAGCCCACATATATTTTATAGTAATTCCAGCTTTTATTGCAATGATATGGATTTTGTCAAAGAAACCGAACTGGTTAAATAAGCAAGAAAGACTTCCTCTGAGGCTGTTGCAGTAAGAGAGAGAGATGGAACTGAAGGGCTGGGCAGTTTTTAGAACCTCAGGTTAGCTAGTGGAGAGTGACCTGGAGGAGGCCTGGTTGGGGGGAGCGAGTCAATATGACTAGGCCATATGTGTTTGCTAATTTCCTACTCACTGAAGTTAGACTCCTGCCATCCCACAGAGGCTGACAGATAGGGCTCTGTTTTGATGATGACCTTTGAAAGAGATGGCCCGCAGGTCTTCGAGAAAGGCATTCCTGGATTGTAGACTATCCAAAGGCTGGGAGAAGACTTCCAACTCACAGGTCAGAGAAGGATTTACAATTCCAAGCTTTCTAAAGTAAATGTTCTTCATGAAGGGAAGTCAGAGGCTATGGTCAAAAAGAAACTTGTCTAAAGTTTAGTCCAACTGAGAGGAAGACAAAGCCTGTCTTGTTTAGTTTTATAGCTAGTTTATTATTTCTTTTACTTATCTGTCTCTTTTGATAACTCTCTCCCATTATTTTAGTATTTACCTTCAACATCGATTTAGACATTGCAACTTCCTATTATCTATGCCCACAACTACCTCTTTCTCATTCTTTTTTTAAAAGATTTTGTTTGTTTGTTTGTTTGTTTGAGAGAGAAGAGGATACTGCAAAGGCAGAGTGAGAGGGAGAAGCAGACTCCCTGTTGAGCAGAGATCCTGATGCAGGGCTCAATCCCAGGACCCTGAGATCGTGACTTGAGCTGAAGGAAAACGTTCAATCGATTGAGCCGCCGGGGTCCCCCTTCTTTCCCATTCTTAAATCATTTCCTAAAACATTTTGCATTTGTCTCACATCTGTCCCCTAAGTATTGATGTTTATCTCATTCCTTCTCTTTCTTTGAGGAGATGAAGAAAGTCCTGGCCTGTAACTTCCCTCAAAATCACCTGGGTGGGTTTTTCTTAGCTCCCTCACTGCTCAAATGGAGAGTGTAGGAATCCTTTAGGATATTAGGTCAAAGGGACTGCTAATGAAAAGAGATTCAGAATACAGGATTCTACAGTGTTAGAGGTAAAGGTAGACATCAGTCTCTGGGCTCTGTCAAGAGAAAAATCCTCTCTGTGCTGTGTTGGGCTTCACCTCTGAGCCCAGGTCACAAAGTGCACTGAAGGCCAGCTTTAAGCGGAACTGTTTTTCAGTTATCTGGCAATGATTTTAGGGACAGTACAGAAACTTCTTGATGCTTCAGGGAATTCCTTCTAGCCATTAGAACTAACAGTGCTGGACCTCAGATCTTCCATTATTTACTTAATCCTGTGAAAGCACAGAGGTCAATGGAACCATTGCTGTGGCCCCACCTCACCTACATTCATCATTCCTACAAATAAGATCACTTCAGTGGGATTTTGCCTGAATCTTGTCTAAATCAGATTGTGTAGTTCTGAGTCAGCCATTGTTTCCTTTCCTCTATCTGGTTCCTGCTACATTAAATCCCACACAGATCCTCTACTGTCATGGCAAATGGATAGTACTTTATACTGTTTCCAAATAGCTGATACAGCAGTTCCAAGCCCTGAGCACCTGTGCACAGACACACACACCACACACACATGCACACAGCATCATTTTTGTCTTTTACTCATTTCTTGAGTCAAACCAAGGTGAGATGGGGGTTAGGGATCTGTGGTCAGTCACATCACTGTGTTTTCAACAATCCTTTGTCACTTTTTGTTGTTGTTGTTGGTGGTGGTGGTGGCTTTGTTTTGTTTTTCAGGATTAAACCTGGTTAGAAGCTAACCTGAAAAAAAGGAAGATAGTGAGGAGCCAAGAATAATATTGTTAACCAGAAATTTAAAAGCTGCAAGAGCTTACATTTGACAGAGTCAAATTTTTCTTTTGATCTCTTCTAACAATTGTATAAACGAGGAGCTTTTGCTAGCATTCTATTTTTGAGGATAAGAAATGAGACTAACTTGGACTCTTGGAATGTGTAGCACAGTGTGAGTACTTCCTTGACCTAGAAAAGCTCTCCAAGGGAACCGAGAAACAATTAGAAATTTAAATGCATGAAAATGGAGACATATTTTATGTTATGTCAAATGTTTCAATTGTACTACTGGGGGGTAAAGACCTTCTATGACTTTGTTGGTAGATTTTGTTTTAAATGCTTAATGTATAAAATGAGATGTTCTTCGCTTACTTTTAATCAGAGGATCTCAACACATTTTACAAGTAGTTGCTCATCTTTTAAAAAAAATTACCTTTAAAACAGGAAAATAAATAGGCCTTTTCATCCCCAAACAGAAGAACACACAAACAAATAGAATACACATTAGGCCTCAACTGTATCCCAGATAGTACTAAATGCCTGGGGGCTACACTGGTAAAAGACAGAATCTCTGCCTTCTGGAAACTTTATACAGAAAGTAGTTCCCTAGAGGTCTCCTGGTGACAATTACTGGAAAGTGACAACCACCCATGGTCAATACAGATAATGGAGATGGGAGTTTAGAACAGCGAAAAGTTACTTTTTTGAAGGGAATAGGTTCCCTGAAGGAGGTGGTGTCTTATAAGAATTGTGAAGGATGGTTTTTGGAGTTGGAGAAAAAATAACAAGCATGATTCATTCCACATATATTACTAATCCTTTAAAACACAGCACCTTTTATGGAAGTATGTCCATTTTTCCTGTAAGTCCTTTTCGGGGACTTTCATTTTCTAATTCCAGTCAATTGCCTTTCACTCTGGTTATCTAAATCTGGTGACTTTTCATTTCCCACCCTACAACTCCATTCAGTATCAGAATCACCTGTAGGTCTGTTCGAACATAGGTGCCTGGGCCTGAACCCAGAGGTTTGATTCAGTAGGTCTGAGGTCATGATTTAGATTTTCTAACAAGTTACCAGGTCATGCTGCTGCCACTAGCCTGGAAGACCACTTGTCTGAGTTCTAAAAATATTATTTTTTCTGTTAGTGCATTTTTGATCTGGCCATGGTGGAAATTTAGAGCTTGCACCATTGCCATTCTGGTAGATGATACCTCTGAAACAACTGATCTGTTATAAAGCAGTGGATCACAAACTTTAATATGCATATGAATCATCCAGAGGCCTTGTTAAAATGCTGATTCAGATTAAGTAGGTCTGAGGTGAGACCTGAGAGTTTGCGTTTCTAACAGGCCCTCCTGTGTTATGGACTACCATAGGAGGAGCCAGGCCTGAAAAGACACTGGACACAGCACTTTAACAAACATTAATGTTTTCACTTGCAAGTGAACCACTTCTTTTCAGGGACACCTCACATCCCAAATTCATCTAATTAATTTGACAGTCTCAGTTACATTATCACCATAACTCTTCCCAATAGAAAAGACTGTTTTGTTTTCTGTGAATACAGAATAAAGCAAAGTGGACCTTAAATATCTTCCAAATTAATTCCTTCATTTTACTTATCAGGACATTTTTCTGGCCCCACATCTGATTGGAAAAAAGAACATGGTATAATCATTTGAGACCTCTTCTTTGGTGTCTTTTAGGGTAGATTTAGTCTAAATTAAGTGGCAACAGCCGTTTATGAAACAAGGTAGCAAAATGATCCTTCTAGTCCTATGGAGATGAAATTCATACTTTATAGCCCCAGTATTAAAGAAACTAGTTGGTGATTATGAGCAGACCCTCAAAGAGGCAAGTCATTTCTTCGGCAGTGCCGCAGGATGCTTCATTTGATATCTTTGTTCAGACCTCTTCATAACACTAATCAGAGTGATGTACATATCAAGACATTTCTGTGTGTCAGTTTCATGTGAATTTCAATATGATGTGTCCCCAACACATTCTATTCCTTATGAAGAACGAACAAGGCAATTAATTTCATCTTCCCCAATCCTTCAGTTATTGTGATCGGTTTTAGGCAGGATGTATCAACCTGATTTGAGTAAGTTTTTGAAATGCCAAGAGAATGCTTTTAATCTTGCCCTGTCAGAGGGACATTTACAAAGTAAATGGTCCTTAGAAATGTTGGTTTTTTTCGAAGATGTATTTTACCGATAAGAAGACAAGCAGAACACTTTGAATTGGCCAGCATAATTTGCTGTTGTCTTGTCATTCTTTCCATATACAAGTTTAGGACAAATAAGTTGTGCATGGTCCTCAATTAGTCATAGAAATTGTAAATAATTTTTTGCTACGAAAAGATAACTTGTGTATCTTTCGAAAGAGTATTTAAATCTCTTTAAAGAAATCATAAATTCCTAATTCTTTTGTATGCTATAAATTCTCAGTTGACCTAATGAAAAGCCAATATTTCCTCTAAGACAAAATCTTATTTCACTAATCCACCAATGCATCCATTTATCAAAGTGTCAGGATAACTCAGCTTTTGATATTAAGTGCTGTACATATTCGTAGTGAAAAATGGATGGAATAGGTTACTATCCTTAGTATTGTTTCATGCAAAACAGCAACTATACTTTTATGCTTACTGTCATAATTCCTTAGAGAATGAATCAATTTGTCCACTTTTGAAAAAGTATTTTCAGAGAAGTTATTACTTTCAAATATCACCATTTCATATTTTCAAACCCACGCTTACATAAATAAACCTTGTCTTTTTAAACAATTTCATATTGCTATATAGTATGAATTTAAATTAAAACCTGCTTTTTCTGTGTTCCTTGAATATAGGCTTTAAGATTCAGCTGAGTATACATCACAATTTTTCATGAAAAACAATTTATATTGTTTCAAGACACTGGCACTTAGAAAACTAACATGTAAATGATTTTATGCTTAACATTAATTAAATCCCAGGAGTAGGCTTATTTAATATTTTATACATTCTTTCCGTTTCTGATAGTTTGAATGTCATTATGACTAAAAATTGAACCTAGTTCATTTTAACATTTAGGTGCTGAAGGCAGACCTAGGTTTTACAAAATTAAGCAAGGCAAAGAGAGGAAAGAATAGAAGTGAAGAGGCATGCAAGAATAAAGGGGAAGGAGAAACAAAAAGAAAAAGAGAGGAAATACAGGAGGCAAGAAAAGGTAAGGACAGAGAAATAAAAGAAAGACTAAAAAAAGGAAGTGGGAGTATAGAATGCCATCAAGGGTTGCATTGGATGCCACTCTGAAATTTTCTTTGTGATTCACATTTAAATGATTCACTAGAGCCAACTACAACTACAGCTTTCTGTGTTGCAGATATTATAGAATGGTTTATTTCTGAAGACAAAAAATGTCTATTTGACATAGTATTAAGCACCCAGGCTAGAGAGCCATTTTCAGTATATGACCTCAGGCAAGTCATTTCACTCATGTTCTGTAGTTTTACCATGAAACCTATTATCACCCAAATTGTAGAGCTTTTCGTGAAGAATAAAGGAGTTAATTGACAGCAAGCACTTATATAGATGGGTAGCACAGAGACATCACTCAGTAAATATTTGTAATTAGTACTGGTGAAAGTTTGCCATTCCACCTCTTATTTAAGAAAAATAAACATGATATTAAATGCTCATGCATGTTAAGCCTAAAACTCCATGCCAGTTAGAGTCCTACAAAGAAATACTGCATACTCAAAAGTTTAAATCAAAGAATGTTTAGGGACACCTGCTTGGCTGAGTCAGAAGTGCATGCAGCTCTTGATCTCAAAGTCATGAGCTCCAGCTCCATACTGGGTGTAGAGATTACTAAGTAAGTAAGTAAGTAAGTAAGTAAATAAATAAATAAATAAATAAACTTTAAGAAGTGAGAGTTTAATAAGGAGAATTTTATTTTAAAAAAGGGGGAGCTAAAAAAAGAAAAATAAAAAAGGGGGAGCTGCATTAAGGCGAGATCTACAGAAGATGGTGAAGAATTCTAATAGAAACAGCAGGAGGGAGCTGCTACCCATTCCCACTCATTGGCCAGAAAGGGCAAAGGAAAGATACTTTGTTATCAGATCCAAGTGGAAGCTATGTCTATAAAAGAGGGCTCATCTTGAGGGTTCATCTAAAAGAATCTGTGAGTATAGTAAAAAGGTAGCTTGACAGTGGCACTTTGACATTTAGAACAGATAATTGTTGTTATTGTTGTGCGGGGATATCTTGTACATTGTAGGATGTTTATAGCATCCCTGGCTTCTACCCACTAGATACCAGTAATATCTCAGTGTTGACAACTTCTTGTTTTGACAACCTCAATTTTGACAATAGATATACCTCCAGATTTTGCAAAATGTTCCCCAGGAGGGAAAATTGCTCTCAATTGTGAATTGCTGCTGTAGAAGGAATCAGCGACTCTAGAACAGTAGCATGACCAGAATGAGTAGCAAGGAATAAATGCTCTGACCTCCCTTGTCCTAATACCACTGAATGGCTCTCATTACGGAAACTAATCAAAGCCAGATAAGAAGGGACTTGGGTACTAGAATGAGCCTCTTTAGGCACAAGGCAAGGTATGGAAGGGTGGGAAAATATTTGAGGGGACAAAAGGAGAATGACGAAAATTCAGTGTTAAGATATGCAGTAATTTAGAGTTACCTTGATCCATTTTTAATAGTCATGAGCCTTTGGGGTAACATAAAAAGATAAGGAGCACCACAGCTTGTAGTATCTTAGGAAAATGTGTTGGTGTCCTGGTCTCCAGCCGGACACTTATAAGAATGACAGCCTAGATAAATATAAATGTCTCCAGCCTGAATTCCAAGTGAGCATTAAAAATAAGGTACAAGGAAGGAAAGACTCCCCTTATGTATAACCTCCTTCCAGATCCAGCCTACTTTAAATAGTATAAAGATAAATATTATATAATGGAGGATGGGGAAGATGTTCAAAAAGAAGAATGTAAATCATCATGCTCCCATTAACTATGCCCTAAACTGAGAGATTTTCCCAGAAGGGAAATCTCAGCATCTTGTGATAGCCTATATACTCATTTTTGTGGTTCAGCATTAATAAATCAGATAAATACCACTGAAGCCCATATACTCTGCTATTAAAGAGCAAGATTTCACTCATCTCTCTCAAGAAATTTTTTCTGGAGGTCTGCAAAAGAAGTAACAATACTTTCTCACAAAATGGTTCATCAGCTTCAGCCATATTGCTTCCATCATTGTGACAACATCCATCCATCTTTATGCAAAGCCTCACCACTTCACAGTGATGGTCTCTGTATTAGTCACCTCAGGCTGCCATAGCAAAGTGCCATAGGCTGGATGATCTAAACAACAGTTCTAGAGACTTGGAAGTCTGAAATCAAAGTGTTGGTAAGGTAGGTTTCATTCTGAGATCCCTTTTCTTGGCTAATAGGCATCTTACGGTGTGCTTACATGACCTTTATATGCACTCAAGATCTCACCTTTATAACCCACTTAATCTTAATTACATCCTTAGAGACCCCATCTCCGAAAGCAGTCACACTGGGGGTTAGGGCTTCAACGTATGAATCAGATGGAGGACATGTACATTGAGTCTGTAATAGTGCCCCACTGTGAGAACACTGATGAGGCAAGAGATGCAAGAGTGCTACTCTTCCACAGAAAAAAGGGAGAAAGGGCTCCTTTACAAGCGTATACCTCCTTGAGTACTCAGTGTGTCACAAAATCCTTCACAAACCTTTTCATCAACCTGCTGATCAGACGCGATAGACAGGAATGGAATGTTGTTCCATTACCTCTTTTTTTCTCTCCAATCTTCCCGGGGCCCACTTATACAAACTTTTTTCTTTACCACAAGTCATATGACATAAACATCCTACCCATCAAGGAGATAGAAGTGGGAATGTGCATTGTCTATACACAGTAGTAGCTTGTTGACCTTAGGTTAAACCCAGTGAAGTAAACTACAACTTTCTAAAATGCTATATAATTTATAATTCTCCCTGAGTGATCATCTCTTAATTAGTCTGCATCAGTGAGGTTTTACTACATGTTTAGCTAAAAAGATAATGGGCCCTTTTCATGTTTTCCCTTAGTTAAATACAAATTATTTGCCATCCTAGAAAATGGTATTTTGGGTTGTCATATAGAATCCCCATAAAGTTATATGTATCTAAGACTATTGTGAGCTCTTTTTTTTTTTAAGATTTTATTTATTTATTCATGAGAGACACAGAGAGAGAGGCTCCCTGTGGGGAGCCCAATGCAGGACTTGATCCCAGACCCTGGGATCATGACCTGAGCCAAAGGCAGACACAACCACTGAGCCTCCCAGGCGTCCCATGAGCTCTTTTTCTATCAAATTCTCAATGCTAGACTTTGTTCCAAGAATGTAGGACTTCCCTGAGGGTCTAAGTTCATGATGAAATAATAATTGATTTTTAACAAACTTATAATAGCAAGATATACATAACTTATTTATAATAAATGTGTGGTATTATTTAATAATAAACCATAATTCAGTGGCACTATAAAAATTAGTTATTCCTTGAGCATTTTTACTAAGATTCAATGAATGTGATCCTTCTTAATAACGGCTATGTTTTATCTACATTAAGTTATAGCTCAGGGGCACCAGGATGGCACAGTTGGTTAAGTGTCCCTCTCTTGGTTTTGGCTTAGATTGTGTGATCTCAGAGTCTTGAGACTGAGCCTCACATCAGGCTTCACGTTCAGTGGGCTGTCTGCTTATGACTTTCTATGCCCCTCCTGCTCATACTCTCATTCTCTCTCAAATGAAATAAATAAATTATATATATATATTTTTCCAGAAATAAGAACTTCCAACTTAAATTGTTAAGAGAGTTGAGAAATTCCAAATCTGGGCTAAATATTCTGACTAGGGTCACACACCCAAAGGTCAGAATCTAGGAGAAACACAGAGAACTAGAAAATGGTAAGAGATTACAAATGTCCAGGTTAGATGGTCATAAATCAAGTGTATCTGAATCATAATAAAGCTACATGCCTTCACTGAAGTGGTTTGGGAGAAAAAAGAGAAAAAAATGGGTGGGGAAGAAAAGTGGAGTATTATAGGAATGATGTAGAGGCAGAATAGATATTCAGAAGGAGTTATATTTTGGGGTTGACCAAAGAGAAAAACAAAGTGCAGCATGATGGATTTACTCAACTCCTCTGGAATATGTCAAAAAACTCAGCTCCTCGGATTAGCTTCCTTCTGAAAAAAAGACTCAACAGGAAGTCTGCAAAATTAATACTCTGTAATGCTAGGGAAATATATAGGCATATGACCATGGTAGTCCATCAGGGAGCATGATACCAGCAGACAAATAAGTCCTGTGATCTTTCGGTGGGCAGCTGCCGGGAGTTGGGGGTGGTGGGTGGCAAGTGGGAGAATAGCTCCTTCAAGGTGTTCTTTATGGTCTCACAACCTAGATCATTTCCTTCGATAATTTACTACCATAGATGGTGAATTTCATCAATTATATGTCAACTCTTATTTTTTCCAGTGGCGGAAGACACCTTTTTATAGGCCCCTCTGCATATGAACATCAGGTTGCTTTAAACCAAAGATGGATTTAATGATCCTTCCCTAAGTTTCTCCTAGTCATTATTGCTTACTTGCTACCACTTTTGGGTTTTAATTCTTTTTCTTTTCTTCTAAATTTATCGCTTGATGGAAATAATTGGGAGGTTTGAGTATTTTTCAACAGTGGGAGTCTTTATTAGCTTTTAAGTAGATAAAAATATCCTTTCTTCCCCATAGAGCAAAGTGGAATGGGCTATTACTACCATCCCAGTAAATTAAATTACTTAAAAAAAAATTAAAATAAAAGAAATAGATTGTGAAAATGTTTAGCCAAAGGAGCTCTCCAGCTGACTGAACATTTATGGGCACTTTGCCATCAAGGCAAGGTAAATTCACCTACAAGTAGCTACTTAAAAAACATGTGTATAATGGTAGTTGTTAAACTTACCCAACTGAATTACATCTAACTTTAGACAAAATAGTAGAATATATATATATGTGTGTGTGTGCGTATATATATATATATATAAAACCAAATTGATCATAACTAAAAGCCTGGCAGGATAATCACCTACAAGAATACGAATAGGGCCAAGTGACGAAATGCAATGGGTGAGACAGAATAATTAGTAGCAATGAATTGAACTTAAGAAAAAGGAAATTTTAATTGGAGAGTAAAACACGCACATATGTGCACCGTGATTGGTAACTTCAGATTGGGAAGTAATCTGCTTTACTGTGAGCCAGGCAGTCTCTAGGCAGGTGTGGGGAATTAGGTAAATCATATTGTGTATTCCCTGCTGGGCCTGCATCTTTAAAGGAAAGCAATCTAAATTTAACAAGAAGTAGTGTTTTCAACCTTGGTTGCACATTTGAGTGGGTGCTTTTTAAAAATAGGGTGGCCTGGGACCTACCCCAGAAATTTTTATTTAATTGATCTGGGATAAGGACCAGATGTAAGTACTTTTAAAATCACCATAGAGGTGTCAGAGCTGCAGCCCGGCCTGAGAACCACTGTTTTAAGGGCAGTTTGTATGGTTGATGAAATCCCAAATGGTACATGAAAAGGAAGGTGAGGATCTCCATTTCTTGGCATTCATTAAGGGTGGCAAGGGTTGATTGCTTTCTCAGCAGCAGCAGCTGAGAAAACAGCTGTCTCAGTGTCCTGCCCCAGAGCTATGGTCAGTCTCAGCTGCTCATCACAATGTAGGGATGCTTCAGCTGTAAGAGACTAAGGCAGTGTTGGACTGAGAAGTGGAAATAGTGGTGGAAGAGATTGAGGATGTGGAATCCATTCCCTACAAGGGCAAGTTGTGGGTAAGTTGGATAGACTGTTAAGATTTAAAACAGGCTAACCTGGGCAGTGGGCTCCAATGGCACACGGGAAGCCATGTGCCATGGCAACAGTAGCAGACATGCTGACTGTAAATAGAAGCCATATATAATACCAGGCTTTCTACTGGTGACTTCATAAGCATCCATTCTTTGGATCAGAAACCACCTGATAAGCATCTTACTCCCTCTTCTTTCTTCCCTTCTCAGTTTTCATACACCTCTACTATTGCACTATACTATAAGTTATGCCACATAGCAAAAATCTGCACACTTTTTTGTCGTCCACAGTAGTTTATGGGTTCCTTAAGGTTATGGACACCTTTAGTCATTCTAATATCTTTAGCTCTCAACACAGTGCCAGGCATGCAGCTATTTGCAGATAAGAAGTGTTTGTGTGCCATCCTAGGTCTGTGTTTAAATTCAAAGCAAAGAATAGGTAAGGGACAGTGGAAAAAGACAAAGGAAAGGAAGTTTACAGTTTTGGAAACAAATTTCTTCCAAATAAAACCCAATCCTCTAACAAATATTTCTTGTAAATTCGGATTCTTTCAGCACACATTTATTGAAATATTCTAGCCAGGCAGCATCAAAGCAATCAGAAACATTCTGTGATAGTATGGAGCTTACACTAGGAGAAAGAATCAGTAAGGGAGCAAAGATATACATGATCACAGATATTTAACATTTTGATAAATGCTGTGAAGAAAATAAACAGGGAATTAAATCAGGGAATGGCTTATATGTGTGAGTAGGGAGGGAGTGGCATTTTAGACAAGGTGGTTAGGGAAGGCCCTTCTAGAAACATGACATTTAAGCAGGGACTCAAAAGATCAGCATAATCCTACTGAAAAGAGTTGGAAGAATATCCCAGACAAAAGGAATGGCAAGTACAAAGGCCCAGATACGGGAAAAGGCTTGTTGAGATAGAGAAATAGAAGGCTTTTTAACTTCTCCACAAAACAAAAACTGTTTATGGTTACATGCCCCGTGAACTTACCCTCTTTTACAAAAGCACTAAAGTTCCCTCGGGTCTCGCATTATAAGCTGTCATATATCCAGGGGCAGGTTCATGGGCTTGAGTGTTGCTTAAGATCTTCACTGAAAGGTCATTGGGCGTTTATTCTTCCAGAACATGTTTGATCTAAATGACCTGAATGGTGACTTCAGAACTCCCACCTGGAGGTTCAAGTCTGACTTCTAAGTATGGAAGTTGTATGGGTCTAGCTCTTTGTCTGGGATCCACTGAGAGCTTTTTTCCGGAGTGGAAAACCTGGATCTTCACAAGAAAACCTGCAGTGCCCACCGGCTGGGAGTGCTTTTTCTCCCTCTCTTCGCTGATCTGGATTATGCAGTTTCAAATATAGAGAATTAGAATCAGGTCTATCTTGTTCTATCAGTTCTGAGGAGCTCTTTCAGTAGGCACCTTTATGCTATTCTTCTTCACTTACCTGGCACCTGCCATAATGCCTAGCTTGGTAAATCAGCCCCAAGCTAAATAGTTTTTATTTTTTAACTGGTTAAAAAAAATCAAAAGAAGATGTTTTCTGACATCTGAAAGTGCCATGAAATTCAAACTTCAGTGTTTGTAAATCAATTATTATTGGAATAGAGCCACACTCACCTGTTATCATTTTATCTAAGCCTACTTTCCTGTTACAATGGTAGAGTTGTTTACTAGTTGTGATAGAGACTACATGGGTACAAGACTAAAATATTTACTACTGGCCCTTCCCTGAAAAAGTTAGCTAACCTCAGTGATAAATATTTGCTATGTGGATGAATAGATACATCAATAAGTGTACTATTATGGCAAATTCACTATATATAATTACTCCTTAATAGTATATACACTGTGGCAGAGATCCCGGCAGTAGCCTAGAGCTTAACACATTTTATTAAAAATATGAGACCAATATTATTTATCATCACTCTGCCATGTTGTTCTAAATATATATATATATATATATATATACATATGTATATATAGTCAATCAGAATAACAATTTTAATTGTATTTTCTAAATGGGCTCCTCCTATTTTTGTAATTAAATATATATTGCCATGTCTCTTTTCATTAGTATCAGTCAGTCTCCCAAGAAGTTCTATTTAAACTCTGTTAGAATCAGGTTACTCATCCTATCAAGGTGCATGTCCTTCTGGGCTTTTCTTCCTTTTGTAATTGTCATTTGGTTCTAAACTTTTACCTTGGGATGAAAAGATACATGAATTCAAGAAATTCAATCACCTTCCTTATATAAGATTTCATTTCATTTTATTTTTACGTTTTTAAAACATTTCTAGCTTTTACTGAAAACCCACTGTACTATTGAATTGCGTGTTTGGGGAGGATCACAAAGGTAGTGTATCTTCAAAAGCCGAACAAATCAGTCACTTTTGGACTAGACAAGATACATGCTCTTCCATAAAACAAGTTAAGGACACTATTAAGAATTTTATACAAAGAACTGTACAGAATACTACAAAAACTCATTTGGAAACTAGAAGTAAGCTACTCTGAACATTGTGGAGAAGTCGAAAATGAACCTAGGAGGAAAACATCTCTAATGCTTCTGCTCACACCTTCCTGGTGTTGGCATTCCTGCTGCTTCTGGTTTATCTCCCTTTCTAAATTTCTGAGATTGCAAAGTAAATCTTACATTGAATCTGTTACATGTGCTGATAAGTTTTGGTTTTGTTTGTTTTCTTTTGTTTGGTTTTGTTTTTAAGTTTCCAGTAGTAGATTGGGCTCAGGTGTGATCACTGTCATTTGTTTCAGGCAAGACTCGTCTTCTGTGCATCATTGTATATCATTGATAGTTCCACAGTTTTTTTCAGAGGGGAAAGATGTGAGTTTTAAAATTGTGTTGTCTCTATGTTTTATTGAGGTATTTATATGGATTTCACGTCAATGGGATGTTTGCTTGTCGTGCACTATTAGGGAGTTCTTACTCTTTCAAATTCAGAGGCCAAAACAAGAAGGAGAGCCTTTAGAAGTTAATACTAGCTAATTAATCCAGCTCATTAGCCCAAAACCTCACTGAACACTGAGAGTGCTGGTAATGTAATAAGCTTTCCAGTTAATGGAGTCAAAGCCAACTTCAAAGAACAGCTAGTACCTCATTTGTTAACTTAATCAACTCTCTGGACACCTCACAAACAAGGCGGCCTGGTAGGAGAGCAATAAAGATGTAAGTGGATGTTCTGTTCTGTTATCCCATGACTGACTTAAAAGTTAAAATTTGGACAACCATGAGTGCACAAATAGTACACATCCCTGTCTTTAAATAAGAACAGAACAATAAAAGCAAATGCTCGCAAGCAACTTTTGTCAGAACTTAAGTTTAAAATGGCCCGAAGAGTCCCGTCAAGATAAAAAGCCAAATGCCATGTGTTTAGTATTGTATATTTTGCAAGCTAGAGCTACTTTGTACACACTTCAGCCCATAAATAAAATGGAAGTAGAATAGTTATCAATTTGCACCATTGTCTTTTTGTTTTTCTTTAGAGATTTTAAAAACAAAGATCAATAAATATAATGAATGTTTGACAAATACTAATAGATTATTTTAGATTTTTTCACAATTATCACTCACTTAATCTTTAAAACAAAGTGTGAGAAAGATAAGATTGTTATTGTTCTTTCATTCAACAAATAACGTGAATATCTATCATGCAGCCAAGCAATGTTGAGATGTTGAGGTTCAACAAGAATGCATTTTCAATTGTTTCTAGTTCATGCGTTTTTAGTAAATCTTGACCTTGTCACTAATCACTTAGATTTATCATCTTCTCTTGAATTCTTGAATCTCACTTCTGGAGATTCTTCTCTATCAGAGTTACTACTTATGGCATAAAGTCTTCGTATGTATACTGATCATGTTAGGATGTCAGAGATTACATGGGCCTCTTTTTTAAGGAAATAGGCTTTGCTTAATTAGTGAACCAGTTGATGGCAACGTCTTGGGGAGCGGCTAATGGTAAAGGCAGCTGAATAAAAGAAATAAAATGGCAGACATAGAAGTTTTGTTTTACTTTCGTCACCTGAAGAACTCACCATTTCCTTAAATAGAAGATAAATTTTCTGGTACAGGCATACCCTTGCTCTACTTCATATTCCACAATATGAATCCTGAAAGTGAGGCTTATTATCCTCATTCTCAACCTCTGATGTTCTCCTGATTTTACTCATGGCCAGGGATTGCCCCCAGACCCTGATTTTTCTTCCTACCTCACCAATCCCAGACACTCAAAGATAAGTGAGTGTACCATAGTCCTGCAGAGGACCTTTTCCCAGTCTGAACCAGCTTTCCCTCCAGTTTCACTGAATCGTATGCTGGTACATTTTTCTTTTTTTTTTTAATTTTTTTTTAATTTTTATTTATTTATGATAGTCACAGAGAGAGAGAGAGAGAGAGAGAGAGAGGCAGAGACACAGGCGGAGGGAGAAGCAGGCTCCATGCACCGGGAGCCTGATATGGGATTCGATCCCGGGTCTCCAGGATCGCGCCCTGGGCCAAAGGCAGGCGCCAAACCGCTGCGCCACCCAGGGATCCCTCATTTTTCTTTTAATTCATTCTCCTCTCTACTCTGTGTTATAGGAATGTCCAAGAGTTTTTTATTTAGTGGTGGAAAAATGAACAAACATCTATTAAATAAAAAACATTGTCCGTTTGAGTGCCAGCCTGGGAAGAGAACAATCAAGGCTCAGATTTCCATTTTGACCTTGAGTTCAAGGTACTTTTCAAGATTGTGCTTTAAAATAAGCTTTGTAGTGAATGTTTTATATGTAATATAAGGTGATATAATAGTTTTACTTTTTGATTAGTGGAAACTAATACTTAGATAATTGATGTCTTCTAATTAAGAAGCAAGCCTGCATTTTAAAATAATGAATAAGATGGGAGCCTGGGTGCTTAGTCAGTTGAGCTTCCAACTCTTGGTTTTGGCTCAGGTCAGGATGTCAGGTTGTGAGATCCATCTTAGGGTCAGCACAGAGTCTGCTTGAGATTTTCTTCCTTTCCTTCTCCCTCCCCTTCTGCCCCTCTCTCTGCTCATGGACTCCTGAGCATGCTCTCTCATTCTCTCTACAGTGAATAGATAAAATCTCTAAAGAAAAATAAAATAAAATAAAAACAATGAATAAGAATGTTTTATTGTAGAACAGGATTAAATAATGTAATCTGATGAATTGATTAGATTCATTACTTACATTGAGTCTCCTTTTTGGATGTGCCTTTAGATATTCAAAACCTTAACATTTAGGCAAAATTTATGAAAGGGTAATTGTTATTTTAATTCTCTCAATTGAGAAATGAAAGATGACATCAGGTTTGTAGGAACTGTCAATGTCACAGCTCACAGAGCCTTCCATTCTCCAGTGGTCTAGCCTGGGCTTGTTCACATGGTGATGGCTAACTTGGCCAGGATCCTATGAACCTTGGGACACATGCAGCATTGCTGTTGCCAGGCTGTCCTGGGCAAAGAAAATCACAAAATCAGCCAGTGTTTAAGGCAAGGAGAAATAGATACTACATTTTGATGAGAGGAGCTAGAAAGAACTATGGTCATTTGTGCATCTACTATGGATGGTTACATGCAAAATTTTGGAGCTGTTGCTGCCATGTGTTTAATCAGATGAAGGCAGCCATTTGGCAATCAGGATGTGAATACAATGTGTAGAGATTATCAGGCATGATTGACTTAGAGGGCCCCGGGTGACATTTGTGTTCTTGGTGTCAGTTGTTCTTGAGACCCAGTGGTATCCTTCCTCCTCTGTTTATTTCCTAAATCCTTTCCTAGAGTCTATGAGTAAGTCTCATAGACTCCCTTTTATCCAACTAGCTTAAATGGGCTGAGGTTCTGTCAGCTTTGGTCAAAATTCCTGAAAAAAACCTCTAACCAAATTTGTTTACATTTTCTTAGTCTGTCAATTCTTGTCACAGGCTAATATAGTGAATAGAATAATGGCTAAGCTATATATACTCATTGAGCCATTGCCCTTCATTTTTAATCTATTTTATTTCCAATAAACCAAGTGTCCATTTCCATTAAGCAATTCAACTATATTGAATTCCTCATCTAGATTTTGTAGGATGGTACTTTTTAAATGGTCTGAGTAGTCAGACACTACCCTTTAATTCAGAAAATTAGGGACCAAATGTCATTTAGGAAATTGAAAATCAACTTTTTATGACTTCAATTGAAAGAACTCATACTGAAATGTGAACAATGTTCATGAAAAGTTAATAAATAAGACTAATGATAGTGCATGGTAATTTAAAAATGATCAGGCTATTAAACTACTTATAACTAATGCTAATACCTTTGAGAAAAGAGGGTAACGATATTGGAATTTCATGCTTATAACAAAACTGAACTTCAAAAGCCTTTCATGATCACATATATCAAGAGTCCGTTTCACATTACTCTCACATTAACTACACAGACACATTCATTTCTCATTTTAAATGTAATTATTATGGATGTAAAATTATAGGATCTGAATCAATTTGTAGATTTTTGAAGCTCTGCATATCCCACTATACTTTTGCCCTTCCTCCTAAGATTTAAACACATTCTCTTTCGTTCACTTCACTCTTTGAATCATTCACTCTGTGAGCCACTGTAATTGAGAGGAATGTGTCCTTTTATACTCCCTCTAGCGTGTTGGAAGAAAACCATGTTACAGGCAAAGGTATAAATGACATTTTCAGAAAACCAGAACATCCACTAAGGTATCTAAGCTTCTGAGTGCACGAAGTAGGATTGAGAGCCTCTGTTAATGAACCACTCTGTGACCCTTCGTGTCCTTGCATCTCTCAAACAGAAACTGTAAGACAAAAGACAGGGAACATTTCCAGGAGAGACACTGTCAGTGTTGAGTAAAACTAGAGTGGTTATATGTCTTCTCAGTGTATTCCTCCTTTCTTGAGAAACAAGGAGTACTTTTCAGAGTTCTCTGAAATTTATAGAAGCAACTGAGATGTCATTATTATCCCTATTTTCAGAGGATTCTCAGGAAACTCAGCAAGATTAAAGTGACTTATAATTAGTAATAACGACTTTCCTCTTGGTAACCTACCTCAGATTTAGTTATGAAATATGCCTCTATAGAAGTTTCGGTGCTTCTATAAAACTTTAAATTCAATTTGAGTTGAAGTGTTCATATTCTTGAGAGAAGCAAATGACAGGATTTCGGTATACTATATTTCCCCAATGAGATTCCTTCATTCCATGCACCACATCTATTATCTGTAAATAAAGTGCAGCTTCCAAAGCAATCAATGAGCAGTCAAGCATATGAATGAAGCCATCTTTAAGTAGTGTTGTTGTGCTGTGCCACAGAATGAGGTCCGTCAGAGAGCTGATAGAACACAGGGGCCGTTTGGAAAATCTCTAAGAACACATTTACAAAAATATCAAATACACATTAAAGGGAACTTAAGGATACTTTGTTTTGACTGCTGGAAGGGAAACAATGATACACACAGGGACCCAGGTGGTTAATGTACTGTACATTATTACTATAAAGTACAAGACCTCAGTCTCTTAGCTTCTCAGGAATCACAAAATCAGTTGATTACACAGGGCCCCACAGAATAGACTTTAAGAGTAAATGAGCAAACATCTCAGATATCCTTTCAGAGCTTGCCAATTCACACAGCTTTTGAATTCCTGCTATTGGGCTCTTGTGCAGGAGGGAGTTTTACAATGTTTTTTATCCTGCTGGAGGTCCTAAGCCTGCCTCAAATACAATAGAGAAAATGGCAGGAGCCCTTGTTCACTGAAGTAAAAAAATAAACCGGTCCAACTGTCATAGCAAACAAATTTTCTGAGTTCAGAGATGATGGAATATATAAACCTGATGTTCTACACTTAATACAGGTCCCTTGACATTTGAAACAACTTTAGTTGAAGATAAATGTCATAGTTTCTTAGATATGATATTTTTCTTTCCCAACACTTTAGTTCAACTTTTGGGACTTCACATTGAAAATTCAACAATGTTCACAAAAGAGCTAATGGTTTTCATCTGTAGATTAATCTGGTTTTAGAAGGGTCTGTGAGACTCTGTATCACTTTGCATTTATGGCTCATCCATGTTTGTAGTTAGAGCATCTTCTTATTGCAGTGACCAGAGGACAGCTATCCATGGTGCTACCAGCCAGTGGACAAAACCAGAATGCCTGCTTAATGTTTGTTTTGATGTCTTTTGGTAATTTGGTTAATTTGGAGACAATGAGTCATTCCTTTATCCAAAGGTACGCAACAAATATTCTATTTCCAGTGAATGTTGCTGTCGTTGGAAATAATTTGGTGATCTTTTTAATGTTCTAGAGTTATACTATTTTACCTATTAACAATAAAAAAGTAAGAATGGACTATGTAACTCTTAAGGAGGTCTTCATAAAATTCTTCTGCTGAAATGGGGTCACAACAAAGTGGTTGCATTTTTATGCTTTTTCAGAGTTGTGGTGACCCATGACACTAATCACAGATATCTCTACCTATCTGACACACAGCAAAATCCTATGAGGTGGCCTAAAATAGAACTTGCTGACAAACATTTCATGTCCGGGCCTGTACTCATTATAGGGAGAAGTCTATATGGGTAAGAAAAAAGGAAAAGAACCACCACACATTCAGAGAAGATCTAACTTTATATTTATTATCTAGTAATTCAACCATATTGTCCTATAATTTGTTCCTTGTTCTCACTGTCAGCACAGAAATTAATGTCTGATGTCTAAAACGTCTCTTTTCCAATCACAAATCTGACCTAGTGCTTTTATTCAGATTTTTTTGAGATCAGAGTTGTGTATTCCAGATTTTATCAACATCTTGTTTGATGAGAAATTATTTTTCCTTTACTACTTTTTTATACTTGCTGAAAATAGTGCTTGCCTTCCATTAGAAGCAAAGTGTTTCATCCAAAAAATAAAGAAATATGTATTGGCTTAATTTTCTCACTGACTAAGAAAACCTGAATTATATGAGTTAGAAAAAATAGAATAGTAAAGAAAGGATGGGAATTTATCCAGTTATTGTTAATCACATTAAAATAAACTGCAATCTATGTGCTTTGAGTATTTTTAGAAGCATCTTTTATCATGATTCCCAGTTTTAAAAAAAAGTCACAAGATGATTCAGTAGACACACACTCATGAACAGGCACAAATTTGAAACAAAACTTTTATGAAGCAACTTACCCTTACTCATAATACACTAATACTTTCTATTCTAGTTAAATCAATTCAATAAATTCTAGTTTATCTGGATTCATTACATTGATTTTTTAATACTAATGAGTTGTGATCTATCATAGAAAACATTGCTTTAATCTATTTCTTTAAAAATGTGAGGAGGTGACTTTTACCATTATAAGCATAGAGGTGTTTAAAAACACAATTCTCATGAAAACAGATAAGGAATTTGTGTCAAAATTTTGCTGAACACATTGATGAGGATATCAGAAAGAAAACACAAGACCTAGTTTGAAGAACGATTGAGGAATTTATATAGTAATAGGAGGGATGGATTCTCAAAATAAGGTTGCCAAGTTAGACATAAGACTGGTTAACTTCCTACAGAATAGTTAACCTATAAGAACTTTGGGGATTAACTTCACAACAAATTATAAAATTATAACAGCTTGATTTCTGAAGTTTAACCTATAGAAAGTCAGATACAGTATAATCAGGAGACAGGTAACCTATCAGTTATTTTAACAAAGCATTTTACAGGAATTGCTAATTAAATACAGAGTTATCGGGGTGCCTGGGTGGCTCAGTTGGTTGAGCATCTGACTCTTAATTTTTGCTCAGATCATGACCACAGGTCATTTGATAGAGCCCTCAGGCAGGCTCCCTGATCAGCAGGGAGTTTGCTTGAGATTCGCTCTCCCTCTGCCTCCGCCCCTTTCTCCTGCTTGTGTGCACAAGCACACACACACACACACACACACACTCAATAAGTAAATAAAACCTTTTTAAAAAAAGTACAGTTGTTAGCTAAGTTCATGCAAAGGCTAAAAGTGCCATAGTGCAACAGAAAGCAACCTCAGATAGTAACTGCCACCCCAACCACCTGTGGGACTAAGGGACTAAACAAAGTTGGAATTGTAAAATTACGAGCTTGAAAGAGGAGCTTTGTGGAGATGCACTTCACGTTTCCTTGGTGCTGGAGACTCTGAGGAGGACATGATGGGATCAAATGTTAGGAAGACTACAAACTGGAATGGCCCACTGTTGTGGGAAGGCACTGCTATAGCCAGTATAAAAGGAGCCTCGTTGAGGTAGTTCCCTGGAGCAGAACAAAACAGGGAGGGAGCGCATCATGGGAGCAGTTCCCTCCATCTCCTCTAGTCTTGCCATTTCTCTCTAGTGGCCCCACTGTTCAAGTCTAACAGGGAGCAGAAGGTCAAGCAGCAATGTGGCTTGTAGAACCCCAGCCTGGCATCATATAGCCAATGACAGCAGTGGGTTAGACTGAGAGACAATAGTTTAAACTGCCACAACTCTTGCCTGACAGAAAAGTAATGGTTTGCAATTTTATCATCTGTGGACTGTGAACCAGGAGTGTCAGATTGGATCTAATGGGTTATGAGAAATGCTCTAGTGTAATATCAAGAATTAAGCAATCTTCATTCTCCTTTCTATAAGCTTATGCCACATTTTTTATCAGAAATTTGTGGTTTAATAAAAAGCTGCACAGAATCAAAATAACTATTTTGGGGCACCTGGGTGGCTCAGTTGGTTAAGCATCCAACTCTTCATTTTGGCTCGGGTCATAATCTCAGGGTCATGAGATTGTGCCCTGGGTTGAGCTCTGCACTAAGCACGGAGTCTACTTAAGACTCTGCCTCCCTCTTCCTCAGCCACTCCTCCCTTGCTCTCACTATCTCTAAAAAAGAAAAAAAAAAACTATAATTTTGATATCTCTAGCTTTTCCTATTAAAGGGATTTCAATAGACAATTACTCAGGTATATTATTCTAATATTAGACACATATTTGGCTTGTTAGCTTGAAATGAATAACATTACATATTATGAATACAAAGATATGCTCGCTTTCATGATTCTAAAGTTCTTTTGTTACAGAATTGTTAGAAATAATTTCTAGGAAATTGTGCTTATTTTTTTACATTTTAAGCAAAAACATATAGGCTCACAATAAAGATTTCAATTATATATAAAGATATTTTAGAAGTAACAACTCTACTTACGTTTACACAAAATGGCTCATACCGTACATTCTTTTTACATTGTTTTCTCTTCATATCCTGTCTCGCCTTATTATAACAGATGGATACTCCCTAAACATTGTATTGTCTGTCTACAAGTGTACGGATTTACCCAATATATGTTAAAATTCCCCGTTGATGGGAACTTAGGTTGTTTTTAACTTTCTCGATGGCAATAGCGAGATAGATGATAGGACTGAGCATGGAAACATTTTTGTGATTTTACATACAAAGTGCATCTATATACATATACATATTCGTACATATATGTGTGTATATATACACACACCCACTTATGTAAAAGTGTAAAGAAGTATCTACACACTTTTATATAAAGTGCATATAGATATACACACACAGCTACAAAGTTTATAAACCTACATAACACACTTTGTACGTAAGACCGTATGTAAGGCTTATCCGGGCACAACAATGCCGCGTTCCACACCAACGGTGCTGATTTTGTGTGCTGCTGGTTAACAGCGGCAGGGGCATGGGCGGAGGACGCCTTAAGACCGACGGCAGGAGAGCTCAGAGTAGAATGCTAGGAGCGTCCTCTTCTGACCTTGCCCATGCATTTTCCTAACGGGACTTTGTCTTCCTCGCAGCAGATCCCGCACCACGTGAAGCCCCTGCCCTATTACAGCTACGACCCGCCCGGGATGGGCTACTGCCAGGCGCACCAGCCGCTGCGCGTCCACAAGGGCTACGAAGCCGTGTCCCCGGAGCAGGACGACGCCCCCAGCCTGGAGCTCGGGCGCGACCACGGCTTCATCGCCACCATCGCCAGGTCGGCGGCGCCGGCCATTTACCTGGAAAGAATAGCAAACTGACTGCGGAAGCCCGGGCCTCGCGGGGGGACCCGGGCGCGGGGGGAGAGGGCGGCGTCCTCTAGGAGAATGGGTGTCCTCAGCGCAAGCACGCGGGCTCATGCGTCCTGTCCAGACACTTAGGACGTGGAGCAAAGGAAGGACGGAACTGCCGGGAGAGGGTAGCGGATGCACCTGCGCGTAACCAGGAGAACCATAGAACTGTCTTTGCTCCAAAACACGAAACAAGCAAAAATCCTCCTGGATGTAAATAGTGAAAGTGTCGAGTTCTTATACAAATAGATTTCACCCTAGCCACATATAGGTCTGTTTGTATATTTGCTTTTTCTACACTGCATGGTTCCTGGGCTGGAGAACCACAGGAGGGGTGGGGGGTGGGGACCTGGGACTGGGGGGAAGTTGGGGAAACAAATCAGTTTTCCTTGTTAGCTGTGTGTAACTCTCAGACTTGATTTCAATTGCTTTATTTCACTTTCCCTCTAAAATGCTGTTTGTTTGTTTGTTTGTTTTTCCTATTTGGTTTAATTTTCACTTTCTCCCCCCTGGCCCCCCCCCCCTCCGCCGGTCAAGTGATTCTGTTTCCAATTCTAAATATGGGCATTAAAGCTTATGTTGTACCAAAAGAAAATCTGCTTTACTACAGACCACAAAGAACACAGTTGACCACAGAGTTTGACAAAACAACTAGAATGAAAATCCTGTAAAATCTGGGTGAATGATCCTTCAAGACACACGATGTTCACTGTGAGTTTTCACTATGTAAGACTTCTGAATGGGATCTGTGCAGACTTCCAGTTGGAAAGACCAGCAGGAATCTTCTCATTTGGACATGGGCATATGAAAAACAATGGCCATGTGGTCAATGAATGAAACTGCCAAGGTGACAAATTTCTAAACACAGGATAATGTATAACATTGCTTTTTAAATTAATTATCAATTAGCTTTTTTGTGTAGTTTTTTTTCAATAAGAGAAAATGTTGGAAAAATAAATATATTATTTTGTGGTTGGTATACCACAGCCCACTTAATGTTGAGTGCTTTATCTCTTTGTTGTGAAATCCTTCTAGCCTGTGTCGGTTGGTATCTACCAAATGGCTTCTGTGTGTTCTATGATTAGGTGGGGAGACCCTACAAGGTGTAGAAAAGTTTGAGGTGTGGCATATGCATTAACTCCTTACACAGATTTCTTTTTCGAAACTTATGATGTAACTCAAAAATTATATAACAATATGAGGAAAAAAGAGTAGTATCTATAAAAGGGTTAGAGGTTATGCAATCTTTCAGAAGAAGAAAACTATAGAAATTATCACAATCTGAAAGAAGCATAATGATCACCCATTTTTTAAACAAAGGTGATAATTATACACATATCAGTTGAAGGATTTTCACTTGACTTCCTTAGAGCTTTGATGCCATATGTCAGCAATTCTCTCTGATTGACAATGGGCATTATCTTGATCTAGCTAGTGGTCTAATTTGCCTAGTCCTATTTTTAAAACAAAATGTAACTATAAAATTTTTGTCATCTTTTATTAGGTCAGGTTTTGCATTCTGAAAAGTGCTAATATACAGTGATATTAGTGGGATTTCTTAAGAACTAAATTGATAGCTGGCATTCATTTAATTGCAAATTCTACTAAAGTAATGATTAAAGAGCCTTGTGAATACTTCCATATCAAAGTAAACTAGCATAGAGTATTGAGCATGTTTTTTTTTCTTCTCAAAGTAATTCCAGTTTACCACCATTTTAAATTATGCTTGAAGTTAAATTCTATTTTAATTGCTAAAAATATTTGTCATATTAAAGACAATTCAACCAAAGGAAGTTTTTCCACTTTGGAGCACAGGGCTCTTGCTGTCAGATTCTGGTAACTTCCCTGTTAACATTTACAATCTGGATTATATCTAGATATGTTTCCTAACCATTCAAGTAGAATGAATTGACTATGAGTTTAGAAGTTAAATTCTTTGGCATTGTGATTTTTCTTTTCAGAATTATTCAATAGATTGTAGCAGAACATTTTGGAGTGTTTGCCTGAATTATAAGGATTCTCTAACTCTTCCCACCTTGTCTGTTTATCTAACATCACTCATGTAGCCCATCTACCACCCCACCCCATCTTAGATGATTTATTGAAGGTCATATCTGAAAAATTTTCATCAAAGTTGGCTTAATTTTTCTGTTTGTTTCTGTTTCTTATAGGAAAAAAAAAGAGCCCTAAATCGATGACAGTCTTCATGTTATTTAAAACTGTCATACTAAAAAAAATAAATAAAACTGTCATACTTGGCCAATAATTACTTCAAGTTTAACATGAATTAAGTAAGTGAACAGCTAGTGAAATGGGTAGGGTAGCATTAAGAAGATTCTATGCCCTCTGAATGTGAAAACTTTCACTTACAAATGCTAGAAAAAGTTTACACTGAGCTTTGGAAATCTTTTGATAATTAGACAAAAATAAATCAAACAAACAAAAACAAAATTTGCTTGAGTAGGCATCAAAAAGTCACTAGTTGAAAAATCTAGGCTTTTTATATTATGTGAGGGGTCATGTTGGTTTTCAGAGAAAACAGCATTGAAAAAAATATATTATTAATCCTTAAAGTGCAAAAGTCAATCATGTCTGTGCTGAAAACCTGTTATAACCAAGGAGGATACAAAGCTTTAGTTACCATTCAGGTTATTGTCTGGCCGCCTAACCACAGTCTGCAAACTTGTCTATGAAGGTCACTTTCATCACTATTTCTGGTTTATTCAAGTGCTTTGCTAGGCAAATTGCCCCAGAATTCCCCTTCTCCCTCAACATTGAAAGTGTTTAAATTCTGACCATATTGGAAGGGAGCCTCCGGTAAGTCAAATAGCACACATAGTATTCTCTTAGTGTGCAGGAGAAGAAATATATCACCTATCTACAGGCATTTTGAAATTCTGCTTATTCTGGGTCTAGCTAATACTAAGATTTTTTTTCACTGTCTTCTAAAAGCCAGGCATTATTTTGATTCTACTCATTTTTCCTGTTGAAATATTAAAGAGACCTCAAAAAAAGTTATGCTTTATTTTAAGACTGGCCTGGTTAGTAATTTGACCTTATACTATAATTTTTATTGAACCTCCAAAAGATTTGCAGGTTGAGGAGAACCATGGAGTATTTTAGAGGAAGAACATTAAAGCAGTGCCTAAAAAGAATTGGGAATATGACACATGCAGATTTGAAGAATCAATCATTCAAAATTCCTGATCAACTTTTTTCATAAAAATTTTTGGTAGTGCTGAATTTACTTTTTCTTATTGTATCATGCAATAGGGAAACACCCAAACTCAGAAGCTTGACCGATACATGTATGTGTATCTGTGGTTTAAATTTTCACTGGCCTGTCTGCTATACTTATCTCAGTAGCTTGAGTGCAGATATAGCAGATCTACACTCCAAAGCGCCCTGCGCCATGAAACCGAGGAAGAGGAGAAAGTCTAGTTTTTAACTGTAAACCTTTACATTTTATGAATAATCAGTGTATGTTAATTAAATTTGGGGATTTGGGTTGACAGATAGTTTAACGTTACTTGATGTAATGAGACTGCCAAAGAAAAACAGATCATAGAAATGTCCAAAAACAAGGAATGTTATTGTTTGACATCTAAGTTTAACTGGTCAAACCACATCTGGAACTTAGTGTCAATGTCACATCTTCAAGGAGACACCTACAAGCATAGCAATCAGACTATTTAAAATTATGCAATCCATAACATATGTCCTTGCTTAATGAAGAATTGAAGGTAGGACCATTCATTTAGTAAAGGTAATAAAGCATTACAAATCATCTAGCAGGGAGGAGAAGCAAAGAGAAGCAGGTTCACTCTGCTCTACAGGCCCAATGACAGCCAGACAGGATTGTTGGTAATCGATTTTTTAACTGAGGAATCCAACACTCCTGTGGCAATAACTTGTCTGTGTCCTGGTCTCTACCTCTGCACCTTCCTAACCTCTGAAGCCGCATGGACTCTCATGCAGGCATATTTGCCGTACCAATGTTATATAATATTTTATTGTTTTTAATTCAGAAGTTCATACCCAGTCCAAGTTCCAAAACTCAGTTGTCTAGCATTGAATCTAAATGTTAATTTCACTCAGTCCAAGTACAAACCTATAGTGACACAGCCTCAGCATTGTTATGTAACAAAATTCTGTTGCTGCCTTCTATTTTGTTCTCTGGAATTCAGAGTTCCCCTTGCCTTGATAGATTTCTAGGATCCTGGTCCTCTGAGGCTCAGCACTGTGTTTCTTTTGCCTCTATTACCAGGCACCTGATTTCTGCCTCTGAACTCAAGCCTGCTTTGCAGATTTCTAAATGACCTCTGTCACTCAAACATTCAATGTACCTGCTGGCTAGCCTTGGCTTCTGCTTGTATTCCCCCTTTGTAGGGTCTCTATCCTTTTGATCTGTTACTTCACTAACTACTCAACTTCCCATCCTCTTTTGTGTAGCTTGCACTATTCCAGGAGTACAACCCAGTTTCGAAAAAAATGCCCATTCTACTTGAGATCTGAGTCTTCATTCTGATTCTAATATGCAAAATCAGTGGTTTTCAGGTTCTCAAATGTCAGTATATATACCAGTTACCCAAAAGGCTTTTTAGCACAGATTGGTGGGCCCCAAAGGAGTAGGTCTAGTGTGGGGTCTGAGAATGCTCCCTTCTAACAAGTCCCCAGGTCATGCTGGTGCAGCTGGTATATGGACCACATGTGGACCACATTTGGAGAATGACTGTCATAAAGCAGAGATATTTATATCTCTATAGGTTGATAATCTAGGCTGAAGAATTGATTAAAAGCAAGTTGAGGCATTATACAAGCATGCAATATGAGAGGCCTACACTTTTACATAAAGAGCATTTTCAAAAATGGGTTGTGTAACCCTTACAGAAGATCTGTGAAAGCAAAGAAGCAAAAAAAAAAAAAAAAAAAAAAAAAAAGAACAGCAACAACAGCCACAACAATAAAAGAAGTCTTCGTGACCATATTCAATTCAGAAAATGTTGCATGTGAAAAAAGCTTTCTTAGTAAATTCACAAGGCATTTTAACATTTAAAGGATATTAGAAATATTGTAGTCAAGAAATCCATTTAACTTTGTTTAACCCTGAATTTGCTAAATGTGTTCAAACACAATACCCTTCCTCAATTTTCTAACTAACAAAATTCTGCAGAACTAATGTTCTCTACAACTGACTTGGAAAATGTTGATTTAAATAATGTTCTTCCTTTGTCTATCAACAAAGCATGTACCTGAGCAAATAGCTATTTCCATATTTACAAATGATATAACGTACTCTTGCTTCTGAGTTGCACAGTGGTGTTTTTTTTTTTTTTAATCAAGGGCCTAATAAATTTAAATCTCTCCAAGAAAGCAAATGTCAAATCATCTGAATTAAATGAGTAATTAAAATGATAAGAACCTGGCATCATGAATGGAAAATAGATCTCTTCATATATAAAATTCCTCTTCCCTTGGAGATTAGGCCTATTGTTCTTACTGTATGTGACATTGTAAAATCATAATAAATCACCAAAGAGCACACAGAAATGTGGGCAGTCTTTATTATCTGAGCTGACAAGTTCCTCATCAGTCACTGGCCTCAGGTGGTATCATTCATTTCTTGTGCTTTGGTGAGAGGCTCCCTTTAAACAGAGAGTGAGAGTGCAGGCAGGAAGGGGAGATAAGAGAAACAAACATAGACTTTGGCTCATCCTATCCAAGTCATTTCCTTACAAGAGCCAGCCAACTGATTAAAATGTGTTAGAGTGGGGGACGCCTGGGTGGCTCAGTGGCTGAGCGCCTGCCTCCAGCCCAGGATGTGATCCTGGAGTCCCAGGGTAAAGTCCCACATCGGGCTCTCTGCATGGAGCCTGCTCCTCTGTTTATGTCTCTGCCTCTTTCTTTCTCTCTCTCTCTCTCTGTATCGCTCATGAATAAATAAATGAAATCTTTAAAAAAAAAATGTGTTAGAGTGGATTTTAGACTTCCAATACTTGTTATTGTTTGTCTTTCAAAATGACATAAGAATGAAAATGCATAAAAATTAGGTCAGACATGAGCTCAGATTTTGTATGAATTAAAAGATCTACCCTAATGGAAATAATGGATGAACTATATGCTGACTTCCCTGGAATCAAAAATATTCATACTATTCAAATTCTTGAGCTTAATTTTAGATAATAGAGGGAATCTGATGGACCATGACTGAAGTGGAGGTGGTACTTAGGCAGGAGACTATTATTCTGCTTGGGTTGTGTAACAAAATGAGAAACTTATTTTCTCACATTTCTAGAGGCTGGAAAGTTCAAGATCAAGATTCCAGCAGTTTGGTTTCTGGTGAGACCTCTCTTTCTTGGTTTGAAGATGGCCACCTTCTAGTTGTATCTTCACACAGCAGAAAGAGAAAGTGGACGCTAGTGTATCCTCTTGTAAAGACACTAACCCTATTATCAGGGCCCCACCTTTATGACCTCATTTAAACTTAATTATCTCCTTCTAACTCCTATCAAAAATACAGTTGCATTACGGAGTAAAGATTCAGCATGTGATTTGGGGGAGGCCCAATTCAGTTCATTGCAGATAGGAAACCAACCCATCAAAAAATAAAAAATAAAAAATCAGATGCAGGATACCTACTAGAAAAATCCAAGTGATTTTTATATAAAACAACAACAACAGCATAAATAAAAGAGCCAGTTTATTCTAGCAGAAGAACGCTTGAGGGAAAAGCAGGTTAGTTGGGATTCTGAATGGGCCTGAACTCTAAATATATTTATAAGGAGAGACTAGAGACTATATGGTTTACATTGTTTGAGTTACATGGAGTATTAAACTCTCTCTTAATAAGGTCATAGAGGAAGTTAATTAACTAAATTTTATACATCATTTTAGTGTTTTTAAGGAGATCTATTACTTAGAAGAAAACATTTCCCAAACTGGTTTTACACTAGTCCCATGATGTACTTTGCATAAAAGGTTCCAAGGTCAAGTAACCCAAAGGGAAAGCTGCATTTTTTATCCAACCTCCCAGACAGTCTCAGTGCTCATTAATATATTAAAGGCTTTCAGAATTCCTGTAGTAAAGTAGCTCTTTGAATTCAGCATTTCCCAACATTATCGGATTGTGGAATATTCTCCATTGAAATAACACCTATTGAGAGCCTATAAAGCTAGTTTCCTGCAGAATGCATTTAGGAACCCTTTATATGTTTAATGAAGGGCTATCTGATATAGAGCTCACCTAGGGTGGAGAAATAGGAGTATTCAATGTGAGTAGATTTCTAATACCTACAAATGTAACTTTCTGGAATATCTTCCACTCTAAGAAAGAAGCATTTAATTTTTCATCAAAAGTAAATATTTAGAGCTTTTGACCAGAGTGTATTATGCAAAAACAATTCTTTGAGCACCAATTTCTACATAAGCAGAATATCTTAGTTCTTAATATTTTATCATCGTTTGAACAAAACTGAGATACTGTGTTTACTTACACTTTGAAATTCATCTATATTATGACAAATCTATAGAGTATTGAGATTTGGGAAATCTTAACAGAATTGTGAAATAAACCAGAGAACTTTAAAATAAAGAAGAGATTCAGGCAGGATAAAACTTTCCTGTCTTCACTGATTGAGATGATTGTAGCATAATTGGAGTGTGCTTGATCTTTTTCCAGATGCTAAAAAATCATGATGGATGGTATGGGGTGGCAGGTTTTATTTAAATACATTCATTCATTCAATAAATATTTATTGTATGCCAGCCACTCGTCTTCTGCTATTAGAGATTATAGTATCTCCAAGGATATTTTATAGACAAGAAAATTGCTATCATACTCTATGACAAAAATGCTATAAAGAGAACAAGGTATAATTGAAACACATACTAGAGTGACATAATACCACATCAAAGGTTGGTAAGATAAGAAGAGTATTCCAAAGAGTTCAATGATTACCCCAAAGTGAGAAGAAATTGAATACTTCAAGAAACCAGATTATGGTAAGCAAGGGAAGAGGTAGTACACAGTGAGTTGGAGAAGTAGTCAGAGGCCAGATCTGGCAATGTGGAGGTAGCTCTGGTAAAGAGTTTGGGCTCTAACTTAAGGAGCTTAGAATTCATACTACCAGCAACAAGGGAGCCACCGATGAATGTTAGTAAGACTAGTAAACATCATTTGACTTGGGTTTGAGACCAGTTAGGAGTATACTGCAATGTAGCACTTAGCAGACAAGTAGGACTTATCTAAGATGTGCCAATGAGAACTAAGAACAGAAATAATTAAAGAGGGGCTCCTGGGTGGCTTAGTGGTTGAGTGTCTGCCTTTGGCTCAGGTCATGATCCTGGGGTCCTGCACTGAGTCACATATAGGGCTCCTCACAGGGAGCCTCTCCCTCTGCCTCTCTGTCTCTGTCTTTCTGTTTCTGTGCCTATTGTGAATAAATTGATAAAATATTTTTAAAAGAAATAAATAATTAAAAGGATAGTTTAAGATTTATATAAGTGCTTATCATGTACCATGTGCTGTTTCAGTAATTTTATATTTAATAACTCACAACAATCCTTTGAACTAAATATACTTACTCTTGTTAAAACCATTTTGCAGGGAAGAATGCAAGGAATGGAAAGGTTAAGTTATTAAGTCATAGAACCACAATCCAGAGCCGAGAAGTCTCTTTGAGAGAGAGGATCAATCCAATGTTCTGTGGCCGTCGTAAGACTTCACATGGGAGTTATTTAGGATTAGAAGCCATAGAATTATGGAATTGGAAGCAGGCAAGGACTGAGGAAATAGAAGGAACTGAGGATAATGTCCATATTTCTGATTTCAGCAGCAGAGAACACATTTATATTATCTGAGATAGTGCCACAGGACAGATGACGTGTTTAGTGGCAGAAAACAATGAGTCCTGTTATGGACATGTGAGTTTTTAAGAACTTGAGAATCATACAGTGCCATTTGGGGGCCAGTGATATGGGTAGATCTCAAATTAAGAATAATGATGGAGCTGTATATATTAGAAGTTGATATTGAATCCATGGGAATTGGAGAAATTAATCATGAATATGTATAGGTTAAAAATTGAAGAGGGGCCAGATCAGAGCTCTGATAACAGTAAAAGTGTCATCAAAGGAGAATCAAAAGGATTATCCAGAAAAATAACAGGTAACAGCAGTTATAGAGTTCACTGAAGCCAAGGAAAGAGAGAATTTTCCAATTTTGAAAAATAACCAAAGATCCTGTCTTGGCAAGTAGTGAAAACTCTTATCGGAAGTATCAGTGTGGATGCCTGATGTCCAACTACAGAATTAGTGTATAAAATGGTTTATGTTAGTTAGGAGTATAAACTGGATGACACCTTGGTTCCTTCTCACTCTAAGATCCTATGATTCTGTACATTTTCCATTAGAGGTAAGATGATATAAATTCCTAGACCCCAAACTGTGTGATGACTCACTACTTGAGATGAGAAACATATCTTGCAGGTCATCTTTTCAGTTTCAATTTCTACCAATTTGCAACTTGGAATGCACTTACAGTAGGCAGGTTAGACATAATAAAACACATACCATTTGTTAAACTTTTCAGTCTCTAAATTAAATATTGAATGGCTGGGGAATGTCTATTGTACTTATTTTTAATTGCCTATGAACTACTCAAGTGTTTTCAAATTTGCCAAGATTCTGGAGCCTGACATCTTAGGTAGCCAACAAATATTTCTTAGCAAATGAATAAATAAGGGGCACCTAGGTGGCTGAGTCATCTGACTGTCAGCTCAGGTCATAATCTCAGGGTCCTGGGATGGAACCCTGCACAGGGCTCTGTGCTCAGTGGGAAGTCTGCTGGAGATTGTCCCTCCCTCTTTCCCTACCCTCATCACGTGCACACTCTTTCTCTCTTAAATAAATAAATAAATCTAAAAAATGAATGAATAAAATAAACCCATGGTATAGCTCTCATGTTTGAAATTAATGTGAAGATGCTATTTCCGAATAAAAATCTTCTTACTTTTATAGCTGCAGAATACATTCCAATATCTATTCCATAGAATGTTTTACTCCAAGGACAATTTAAAGACAATACAAGACCTTGCCTAACAGAAAGAGAATGATTTTTTAGTAGCCTTGTAATTTTTACCTTTTAAGAGATATATATGTATGTAGCAAGTTTTAAAGGAATCTACTCAGGTCATAAAAATTAAAGTGTCCAATTTCTCACTAATATTCACAACGCCCTGCCCTCCCACACCCACATACTTTAAAATGTTGACAAAGAGTAAGATGAGCTATGTTGCTTTAAAATGAGAGTGAAACAAACTAGACTGGGTCCAGAAAAACTATTATAAAGATGAACTCTATTTTGATATTTGACTGCTAATGGCTTTGAAGTTGTACCTTGCCCTTTTCCTTCTGCCCCACCCTGGGTAAGCTGCTAAGAAAGCCTGGGTGCTTCCTTCCTTGGATCCAATGAGAAGTTCAAACTCTGCAAGCCCCAGCCCATATACACAGAAACTCATACCCCAGCCTACTCTGGAACTAAATCCCAAGCTAGTCTCCTTTGCCTGCTCTCTCAAGACCATT